>NC_140166.1:207288113-207396363 GCF_963971535.1 Notolepis coatsorum
ACATTCAGTCAGGCTAGCCATGTCGGCTAGTAGCTTAGCTAAAGGCAGGGACAGCTAACTAGCGTTAGCTACGTTATCGAGTGCTAACGTGTGGCAGATAACTAGGAAAAGACTCCCAAGTCAACCCAACGGGGGGGACAATCATCATGGGACTGGTGAACTGTCATCTCCACGGTCGTCTCCTTCCTCTTGGACCTGATTCTGTGTTAGGGTGAGTTTTAATGCAATCTAATCTGTTCCCCGCCGTGGATCTCTCTCTCTCTCTCTCTCTCTCTCTCTCTCTCTCTCTCTCTCTCTCTCTCTCTCTCTCTCTCTCTCTCTCTCTCTCTCTCTCTCTCTCTCTCTCTCTCTCTCTCCTCTCTCTCTCTCTCTCTCTCGCGCTGCTCTCCTCTCTTCTCTCGCGCTGTCTCTCTTGTCTCTCTCTCTCTCTCTCTCTCTCTCTCTCTTGCTCTCTCTCACACTCTCTCTCTCTTGTGCTCTCTTCTTGCTCTCTCTCTATCGCTCTCTCTCTCTCTTGCTCTCTCTCTCGCTCTCTCTCTCTCTCTCGCGCTCTCTCTCGCGCTCTTTCTCTCTCGCTCTCTCTCTCTCTTGCTCTCTCTGTCTCTCTCTGTCTCTCTCTCGTGCAGTTTGGACGTGTGTACTAAGCTTATAGAGTTCGATTCAAATAAGAACAAAACTGCAAATCTGCATGTCGTGCTTGAAAAATTTACCTGGCTTTAAGCTTGTTTATCAGGTTCCAGGGGTGTTTATGCATTTTCCCTTGTTCTCTCTCTCTCTCTCTCTCTCTCTCTCTCTCTCTCTCTCTCTCTCTCTCTCTCTCTCTCTCTCTCTCTCTCTCTCTCTCTCTCTCTCTCTCTTTCTCTTGCTCTCTCTCTCTCTCTCTCTCTCTCGCGCGCTCTCTATCGCGCTCTCTCTCTCTCGCGCTGTCTCTCTTGCTCTCTCTCTCTCGCTCTCTCTCTCTTGCTCTCCGCTGTTATTTAAGAATACGTTGACTGTATGCCCAGCCTCGGGCAGTGCTATTATTTAAGAATACGTTGACTGTATGCAAAAAAAAAATATATATATATATATATATATATTTTTTTTTTTTACCTTTAGGGGGGGCTCGCATTAATCTCGCACAGGCCTCACATTTCTCCCAGACGGCACTGAGGGCAGCATGTAGTAGTCTACACCCTCCCCTGACCGACAGTAGGGCAATGCGTGCAACGACCAGGAAGGGAATTGGCATACCGACTAATTGGGATGGGAGAAAATTATAGAAAGACAAAAATAATAATAATAATAATAACTAGACAATTCCGCGCGGGGGAAATTGTGAAAGTGTGGGTGACGCCTGTGCACCGCCGGCCAACGGGAGAGGGTCTCTCGCGAGTCTCTATGACAACGGTTCAAAGGATACAAAAAGGGGGCGTGGCCTAATGATCGGGGGGTGGTCAACATAGACCATTTGAAGATCGGACTTTTCCGAGTTTTAATTTTTTTGGATTTTTCCAAGTTTTCGGAATTTTCGGAATTTCCGAGTTTCGGATTTTTCCGGTTTTCGGACTTTTCCGAGTTTTTGAACGGGGGTGTGGCCTAAGGGGCGTGGTCTAAGGATCGGGGGAGTGGTCAACATCGACCAATGAAGGTGGTCAACATCGACCAATGGCACAATCCGCAAGTCTCTACGACAAACGGTTCAAGAGATACACTGAGGGGGTGTGGCCTAAGGGGGCGTGGTCTAAGGATCGGGGGAGTGGTCAACATCGACCAATGAAAGGTGGTCAACATGGACCAATGAAAAATGAAAGAGGATATCCCTACTGAGTACAATGGCACAATCCGCAAGTCTCTACGACAAACGCGATTCGTAGCCAGACGGTGCGGTGAAACTTTACGAGTTCGAATACCGCTGTTGCCATAGGCAGGCCGCTCGTTTTGATACCTTTCACGTGTATGGGGCGCGAACGCTCTGGCACGAGTGGTGTTGGCAAAATCGGTGGAATAAAGAAAGAATAAAAAAGAGTAACAAGAACAACAGTGTGGGTGGCAACCTGGCTTCGCCAGGTCATCCACACTAATAATAATAATAATAATAATAATAATAATAATAATAATAATAATAATAATAATAATAATAATAATAATAATAATAATAATAATAATAATAATAATAATAATAATAATAATAATAATAATAATAAAAGAAGGGAATGGGTGATTGAAGTGGATACTTATCATCACATTGATGCAAAAGATAGATTGCGGAGAATAGTATTCTTATCTATCCCATCTGCGTGCCCTGAAAACAAGGGGACCGTGAGAGAGATGCACATGATTGTATTTAATGCGTCCCGAACACGTGAACACATGTGTTTGTTCATCTAGACTAGAATGCCAACTGATGCCACTGAACACTGTCACTCCATTTGTCACTTCCCCTTTGATAATGATTTTACAGTTGTGTCTTCCATCTGTCTTCCTCCCCCCTTCTCACCTCCCCCACCTATCTTGTCTCAAGCAACCCCCTGCTCTGTAAAGATTGACATGTCTGTGACAGACAGCTCCCTGAGGTGTAACCCCCCTCCCCAACAGCCCCCTTCCCCCGGTTTCCTTCTCCCTTCAGTTTTCTCCATCTCTTTCTCCCTCTTGTTGTCGACGCCTCGATGGAGAGAAAAAAGACAGCAGCGATGGGGCAATGTAGGAGCGTGGGAGGGGGGCGGGGGGTGGGGGTGAAGGGGCTCGGACTGCAGACAGGAAATCATTCCAGACAGACCGTGAGACAGCGGACAGGTCCACGTGGGAGGGCAGAGGAAAGAGAGAGAGGCTGCTCCACGCTCCACTGCATGAAACAACCGCACTCCCGGATCCCAAGTTCTGGCCTGACCTTCGGCGGTTCCTCTTTGACCTCCGTTGCCACGTCTACAGATGTCACCGACCTCAGGGCACACGGTGGCTCCGTTGAGAGAACTCTACTGTCGGTCGCCCCTGCGATTACAATGATTAGACTGCTGTGGCAGAGGTCAATGAAGATCTCAACGCTCGGAGCCTATGTTGTCTTTTCTAAATGATTGGAAGATGCTGATAGTGAACATTTATTCCACATTCAGGTTTATGAATGTGATTATGGGTGTCATGAGAGACTCAGGAGGGACTTCTATTGCCTATTTTATGTCTATTTTATTACCTGTTTATTATGTCTATTTTATTATTTAGTATTATTGCACAAAGCGGGCATGGCCACCCCGCATTTCACTCTATGCCCTGGTATGTATGTGACAAATAAACCTCTTGAATCTTGAATCTTCTACCCCCAGGCCACCCTGATCCAGAATATGGCCATACCTATCCATATTCTTATGTCCTATATGCTTATATTATTCTATACTTGCACTACCTCTTGTACCTATTTTTTTCGCATTGTGCATTTAGTTTTTTTTGCATTTTGTACATTTTATTGTATATTTTGTATAGTGTTTTGGTTTATTCTTGAACTTTTTACTGTATGAAGCAGAATCTCAGGAGGGTCATACAGAACCAAGCGTTTCACTGTAATGTACATGTACCTTATATGTGACAAATAAAACAAAACTTGAGCTGTAAGTGGCTACGCAGTCGTGCTCGCGGAGGGAGTACAGCGGGCGGCTCAGAACACCGTTGCAGTGAAGCTGTTCACATCTCGCTGGTTCTAACTCAAGGCGGACAGGCCTCAGTCAAATGTTTGAATAGTCCCCCAAAAAAGTCCACGTCGTCCATCTGAAACCCCCCCCCCACACACACATACACAACACACACAACACACAGCACACAACACACACACAACTATCTGTATGTCGTGTGTGTCATATATGTTATGATGAATTGAAAATGGGGGACCCTGATGTAAACAAGACGAAAGTCTTTCTCTGGTCTGCATCCCCTTAACAATTGTATGTATTGAGCTGTACTGTACTGTACCCATTCTGCAATCTGTTAATAAAGTTTTCAATCAATCAATCAATCATGTAATCCTGCACAGTTTCTCCCAAAAGACAGTATGGCAGCCGTAGCCAAAGCCTAAGGTTGGCCTCGGTTACCACATGGTTGATTAATTGGACAAGCATGCCAGATGTGAGTGACCGGGTCATACGTGAATGCCAGGGAAACATGGGGGGGGGGATTGGGGGGATGTGCCCAACCGGCTCACTGTAAACATTTCTGACACTCTGGCCCCACCGACACACTCCCTTTATGAATATTCCACGGAGTGGGGTGGACAGCTGATATTTGTAAGATATATTGTCCATCATCACTGAGGGGCATTCTCCCATCGCCAAATATATATATTTCATTTGAACAGATGGAAATTGCAAAGGAGAGAGAGAGAGAGCGGGAGTGAGTGTAGAGAAAGAGACGGGTGATGAGCGGCGTGCACTGTATGCATGGATTTTTGTGTGTGTGTGTGTGTGTGTGTGTGTGTGTGTGTGTGTGTGTGTGTGTGTGTGTGTGTGTGTGTGTGTGTGTGTGTGTGTGTGTGTGTGTGTGTGTGTGTGTGTGTGTGTGTGTGTGTGTGTGTGTGTGTGTGTGTGTGTGTGTGTGTGTGTGCGTGTGGATCCGTTCGGATCAATATCATCTTCAAACATTGTGATTAGAAAGAATAGTCTCTCTGAGTGAATGTGGCTGTAGGAGGAGGGAGAAGGAAAGAGAGATGATGATGACAGAGAAGGAGGAGGTACATGTGTTGTTTGCGCATGAGCATGCATGTGCATACAGTACATGTGTATATTATGTGTGTGCATGTATATACGTGTGTCCGTGCATCTGCATGATTGTGCATGCGAGTGTGAGTGTTTGTGTGTAAAACATTGGAAACTAGAAAGTGTGCTCAGTAGAGCACAAATGTCCGCCAGGCGGCAGGAGCGGCAAAGCAGTGGTTCCCAAAGTAGGTGCCGCGGCATCGGAATTTAAAAGATTAAGATTAAGATTAAACTGGACTTTGAAGAAGTCTTTATTCATTGCACACATTGACAATGTCGTCATGCAGTGTACACAGACATGCGATGGGCGGCACACACAGATACATTTTTCTTTATAATTTTTTCTTTTTGGGTCACCAATGAAATGTTCCTCTCAGCGTTTGACCCATCCCGTCGTCCTTCCCCCCAAGGGCAGCCGGGAGCAGACATGGGAATGCAGCGTGGGGGCGCGCCCCGGGGATCAATCCAAGTGCTCCTGTCCGTCTTCGCCAGGGACGCGACAGCATTAGCGATCTGTTCTGCATGTTTTTCCATTGGGTTTATCTTATCGGGAGGGGAAATCCTTGCAAGCACGGGGAGAACATGCAAACTCCACACCGAAAGGCCCGGGAGATACCCCCCTGGGTAACTGGCAATGTGGGAATCGAACCCTGGATCTTCTGTGAGGCGACAGTGTTAACCACTACACCACCGTGCCGATGTTTCGTCTTGTAACTCGAGAATGTAATCACGCAATAGGTTGAGTGTGGTGACGATCGAAAGGCGGTAAATTTTACTTTCCACTTGGCGAAAAGGCAGCCCGGAGCCGACAGACGAGAGAAAAGTGCCGCGACGTGCACACAAGTGCAGGACAGCCCGCCGTCCAATGCTTAAGAGGTTAACCTCTTAAACCCGGAGCCCTATTTTCTGAAAATCCGCCTAAAATACATACCTAAGTAAATGGAAGATTGCTCCACTTCTACAAGGTCCATTTGCATGTTCTTGGTATCTAGGGACATCTATGGACCTCAGTGAATGTATTCCCAGTGTCAGAAATATTGTGTCTATTACTAGGCTTGCTTAATTTGTGACGAAACAAAGGAGAATATGAATTATGATTTTTCTTTGCATCTTTGACAGTGAATAACACCATGCAAAAAATTACCAGACATAAGAAACTGCCACTGAGCTCGTTCAGTACCTTCTTGTGATCACGTGTACAGAAAATCTAAGGAAATTAATAAAGGGAAGATGATTAAACAGAAGGTTTTGTAGATACAGTACTGAATTCTTCCATCCGGACCCATGCAATTTGAAATATTATTATAGAATATAGAATATGAGGCCTATAAATTACCTTATTATAGCCAACTTGCACACTATGGATCGGGCCAAATCTACTCTTGCCAATGGCGGAGTTCAATTTGGATTTAGTATCACTAGGCGTGTATGAAGAATGAAATCTACTGTATGTAACATGTTGCATACGTAACGGATGGTTGCTAAATGTTCAAAATAGGGAGACAAACTAACTATATTTAAATGCCAATAACGTTCAATAATAATAATTTGTTTGAAGGCAGCTAGAGGCCGTTGGGAAGTGTAGTTTTAAAATATTCCAATGCTCATAGACCACTACACTTCCGCGTTACATTGAAATCGGGGAGGAGATTGCGGGGGGAGCATATGAATGAATGTGGACGAGAGCCGTGATGTAAGTGGTTGCCGATAAGGCTGTGGGGGTGCTAGAGACATGATCGAATAGACGTTTATGCGCCTCACTCTCCTGAACATGGCGTGACCCATTCCTAATCGATCAGAACTAAATCGGCAGAGAAAAAGCCCATTTTAAAGCACCTATTCCGCATGGACATGCGCAGATTACACGACCACCTGAACACTCACCAAATCAAGCACCCAGACGCAGCCATGATCGTAGCCGGGGATTTCAATCAGGCGAATCTGAAAAAAGTCATGCCGTCTTTCTTTCAGCACATCGTCTGCTCCACAAGGGGAGGAAATACACTCGACCACTGCTACACCCCGTTCAGAGCCGGATACAAGGCTGTACCGGCCCCACCATTAGTGGGAGCAACGAACACGTCGGATCATGCCGCCATCTTGCTGGTCCCCGCTTACAAACAGAGATCACGTGACGCCGTCGTGTCACGTGAGGTAAAAAAATGGGACGACCAATCAGAGGCCACGCTTCAGGACGCACTAGACGTCGCCGACTGGGGAATGTTCGAGAGGAGCACCAGTGACGTCAGCGAGTTGACAGACGCTGTGGTGTCATTCATAACAACGCTGGCTGATAGTATTGTCCCCACAAAGAAGGCGACGGTGTTCCCAAACCAGAAACCATGGGTGGACAGTACTATCAGAGCAGTGCTGAACTCTCGCACCACTGCTTATAACCTGGGCAGAGAGTCAGGAAACATGGAAGAGTACAAGACAACAGTCTACACTCTGCGCAAGGCTGTTAAAACTGCTAAGAGGACGTATGCCGACAAGATGGAGGCACAAATGGCACATAATGACACAAGAGGCTTATGGCAAGGACTGAGGGCTATAACTGACTACAAAGTCAGCGCCCCCTCAATGGGGAGCGACGACGCCTCCCTTGCGAACCAGCTCAACACCTTCTACGCACGGTTTGGTGCAAACAGTGGCACTGCTAGCCCAACGGCTAGTGACGTCACTGGTGCGCCGGCTGTTGTGGAGGGGGGGGGGGCATCCGCGGGTGGGCGGGGACGCTCTCTCATTGACGGTACACAGTGTGAGAAGAGCATTTATGCAGGTGAACACCAGGAAGGCGGCTGGCCCAGATGGAATAACAGGACGCATACTCAAGTCCTGTGCTAACCAGCTAGCCCCTGTGTTCACCACCATATTTAATCGATCCCTGAAGGAGTCAGTGGTCCCTGCCTGCTTCAAGATGTCTACCATTATCCCGGTACCAAAGAAACCCTCCCCAGCAGGTCTCAATGACTACAGACCGGTGGCACTCACCTCTGTGGCCATGAAATGTTTCGAGAGGCTGGTCAAGGATCACATTTGTGCCTCCCTCCCCAGCGATATGGACCCTATGCAATTTGCATACAGGCCAAACAGGTCCACTGACGATGTGGTCTCCCAAGTACTGCACAGCACCCTCTCTCACCTGGACCGTCAGAAGGGGGGCTATGTGAGACTGTTGTTCATTGACTACAGCTCAGCGTTCAACACCATAGTCCCCACCAGACTGGTGGACAAGCTGATCGGGCTGGGTCTGAGCTCCGCCCTGAGCGCCTGGGTACTGGACTTTCTGAGTGGGAGACCCCAGGCGGTCAGGGTGGGGGGTCAGACCTCCAACACCATCACGCTGAGCATCGGGTCCCCCCAGGGCTGTGTTCTGAGCCCCCTGCTGTACTCACTATACACACACGACTGTGTGGCCAAGTTCAGCTCCAACTCCATAGTGAAGTTCGCAGACGACACAGTGATGGTGGGGCTGATCTCGGACAACGACGAGAAGGCCTACCGGGAGGAGGTTGAGGTACTGGAACGCTGGTGCCAGGACAACAGCCTGCTCCTGAACATTGGTAAAACCAAGGAGCTGATCTTGGATTATAGGAGAGGACAGCAGGAGACACACACACCACTGATGATTAACGGGGATACCGTGGACAGGGTGAGCAGCTTTAAGTACCTGGGGGTCCACATCTCAGAGGATCTGACATGGACAACACACATAGACACAGTAGTAAAGAAGGCGAAGCAGCGCCTCTACCACCTGAGACAGTTAAGGAAGTTCAGAGTATCGGGGAAGATACTCCAGTCCTTCTACTCAGGAGCGGTAGAGAGCATCTTGACCGGAAACATCACTGCCTGGTATGGAAACAGCACGGCACAGGACAAGAAGGCCCTACAGAGAGTGGTGCGCTCAGCCGAGCGTACCACGGGTATTGCACTACCTCCCCTGCAGGTTCTATACAACAAGAGGTGCAAATCCAGAGCCTGCAGAATAATGAAAGACCCCCACCACCCCAATAACAGCCTGTTCCAGCTGCTGAGGTCAGGCAGACGCCTGCGAACCCCAGCTACTAGGACAGAGAGGCTTAGGCTCAGCTTCTTCCCCCAGGCCATCAGAGCCTTGAACAATGAACATTGAGTGCCACAGAACACTGAACTATCCACACATGAGCACACACACGACACGCACGCTGTGCACGCTCACACACTAGCAGCCACTTTAACACTTTAACATGAGCGGGCACACACTCATGCCGCACACACCCACTTATGGCCAAAAGGAAAGGCCACTTTAAATTAGTATAACAACAGTAACAGTGTATTGCACTACCAAAGCTACCTAGCATGTCCTATATGCTCTGTAAATATTTTTTATGTACAGATACCGAGATGGCACACCATGTTACCTGTTACCTGTTTATTGCACAATGTTGTTTTTATTGGATTCTATTATATGTTGTAACACTGTATTGCACATCGTTGCGGGCAAGACCACCCGCATTTCATTGTATACTTGTATGCCGTGACAAATAAAACTCTTGACTTGACTTGACTTGACTTGAGATTGCCCATGGAGTCTGGACAACGCGAGATGACGCACGAATGAATGTGGACTGTTCCATCAGAGGGCGGAGCTTCGGTGGTAATGTGTGTGGCTACAGACCGCTGCACTTAAATATAAACATTAGTCTACCTGGAGACTCAATGAGGTAATTGTAGATGTCGCCATAAGCCGCGTCTGGCCATTTAGTGGGATAATTTTTTCATCATCCTGTTCGGCTGAAAGGACACTGGCCACGAAGCTCCCCCCTCTGATAGAACAGTCCACATTCATTCGTGCGTCATCTCGCGTCGTCCAGACTCCATGGGCAATCTGCGCATGTTGATGCGGAATAGGTGCTTTAAAATGGGCTTTTTCTCTGCCGATTTAGTTCTGATCGATTAGGAAGGGGGCACACCGTGTTCAGGAGAGTGAGGCGCATAATAGAGCTCTGGATGTCCTCTTCTCAAAATGACGAAGGTCGCTTTTTCAAAATGGCGGATCCCCGCGATCAAAACAACACATTTCAAAAACGAAAATCTCACTAATAACACTATTGGTAAAAAAACGTATTACTGAAAATATACACTATGACTGCTGTTGTGACATGGTTAGGATGTTTACTCTTGAAAAAAAAAATTTAATAAAAAAATTATAATTATGTCAGACAGTCTGATTTATGACGTGATGTCATTTGCGGTCCGGTGCCGGACCGCACGGGCGGAAGAGGTTAAGTAACATGGATATTGAACTGTGAACAAATGTGCCACTCATTCAGCTCTCCTCTGACAGGCTGACTGAATCTACTCTACTACAACCAGGAAAAGTGGCCCAAAACCCATGTGTGTTGTGTTCTGTAAACAGATTATTGTGGTTAGTGCACACCCCAGTTCCCTATTTTAGTCTCATCTTCCCGGTGTTTGTATCCTTCCCTCCCCATCCCATTTTTTTTAAAGTCCGTAAGTACTGCCAAGCAGGTGAGTTTAGCTTCCCTTCTTTCCACATTGTCCCCCCGGCGGTAAAGTGAGCGCCCCCGGCTACTTCACTAGTGAGAGTGAAGGGATCATCCTCACGGAGGTGGTGGCGTCTCCCCTAATCCCTAGTTTTCCCACTAAGAGGGTGTAATTTTTTGCATGTGTACAACAAGAGATTTCAGGCTATTAAGTGTGTGCGAGCCTGTCCTATTAGCAGTAGCAATATCCCTCATGGCTTGCGTTGGTTGCAGTGTATTAAGAGTGGCCTCTGTGTTGGGCATGACATGTAGGTATAATACATGTTGTGTGGGCGGCACATGTAATCGTATGCCAGCATTAATAGCATTAAACTAAACTGTAATTTAGTTTGGGGTAGTACTCATCAGACCAAATTTGAGCCCATACTGTCTGCAGAAACAAGCTCTAAAAATAATCAGCTGTGTACATCGAAGTCATTCTTCTCAGCCTCTATTTCATAAATTAGGTATCCTCAGTGTTTATCAAGTGAACCATCTTCTGATTGGTTTATTTGTGTATAGTTATTTAAAAAGAGCCCTTCCCCCTTTCTTTCATGACATGTTTGCCCACAATTACCAATTTCATAATTACTCACACGTAGCTCCTGTTTTCTTAGACCACCCCATTCCCGCACTTCCCAATCTCAGTTTTTTTCTATACTCTACCGAGGGTCAAAGTTGTGGAACTCTTTGCCTCCACATATTTTGGAATTTTCTTTTCTGGAGTTTAAAAGAGCACTGAAATCTCATCTCCTAGCTCACCAATATTATCTTGTGTGTGTTTGGGGAGGGGGGGGTGTGGGATTTTTTCTTATTTCATATTGATGTAATCTTAGTATAATTTAGCTTCTTGGTGAATGCCACATACAAGCCCCTAGAGGGTTTTTAGGCAATTCTCCTTCACATCTCTTTGTGGATTATATTGTATTATATGTAATTGTTTTTATATGTGTAAATAAACAAAACAAACAAAACAAACAATAGTGTGTGACAAATGTTTCCCTTTTGGCATTGGGTACATGTAATCATACACCCGTAGTTATAGTGTGCGATAACCCGCACCATTTTGGCACTAGTGCAGTAGCTGTCAGTGTGGCTGTCAAGGCCAGGTTACCCCTTTCCCCACAGTGCCACTGCCTGTCCTCCAGAGGCCCTCTGATACCTCTAACCGTTGGGAAGACCTTTGGCTGTCTTTCTCCTAGCTAGCTAAAGGGACATTTGCCATTTTTGCCTTGTGCTTGTATTAAATGTGATTTAGAATAAATAAATCCTTCACTCGCTGTGTTTGTGTGCTCTGTCTGGGAACCTATTGTCCCCTGTCCCAGTTGTTTGCCTCAACCTGTGACACAAGAACTTACCTAACATTACAAGAGGAACTTTCACTTGTGTAGCAGCTAACACTAGCTCTTTAGCCAGTTATCCTTAAAAAAAAGACCTTCCAGACGGGGTGGAGGCACTGGGCTACAAACTCGCCATCCAGGTCCGCTCGATCACTTCCCACAGATGAGCTGGACATGCTTCTAAGCTCCTTACCAGAATACGGTATCCCCCTCCTTCTAATGGGCGACTTCAACCTGCCTGACTCATCTCAGTCAGACACAGTGGTCTCCCTCCTACAATCCTTTGACCTGACTCCCACTGTCACACCTCCCACCCACAAAGCAGGCAACTCCTTGGATCTCATATTGTCCCGTAACTCCAGCATCATTAACACCACGGTAACTCCCCTGACCATTCCTTCATATCCTTCTCACTAACACTCATGCTTAACCGAAAGCCCTTCACTCCAACTCAAACCGTCTCAGTCAAACGCAACCTGCCCTCCCTATCCCCCTCCACCCTCTCCTCTGACATACTATCCACTCTACCTTTGAGTGACACCTTCTCTGCTCTCCCCCAGATACGGCAACCTCCACCCTCATGCTACCATGTCCTCCCTCCTCACTCCCCCCCACCCCCTCCCCCCTCATCTCTCTCTGCCAAATACTTTGCAATCTTCTTTGAGGAAAAAGTGGAGAACATCCGCAGCTCCTTTTCCCAATCCCCACCCATTCCAAATACTGAATCAAGAACCTCATCCTTCACTCTGTCATCTTTCTCTCACATTACAGAAGCTAAGACCTTGACACTGGTAACGTCGAACCGTCCGACTACATGCCAGCTGGATCAGTTACCCTCCCCACTCCTCCAGACCATAGCACCAGACATCATCCCATTCCTAACTGCAACCATCAACTCCTCCCTCAACTCGGGGGTTGTCCCCACCTCCTTAAAACAAGCCAGAGTCACATCGCTCATAAAAAAACTAACCATGAACCCCACCGTCATAGGCAACTATCGTCCTGTCTCTCTTCTCTCCTTCCTTTCTAAAACACTTGAACGTGCTGTATGCAACCAATTTATTGCTTATCTCTTACAGAATGACCTCCTAGACCCTAATCAGTCAGGCTTAAGGACTGGCCACTCCACAGAAACGGCCCTCATTGCGGTCACAGAGGCACTTCACTTAGCAAAAGCGAAAGGCCTCTCTTCTGTCCTGATTCCCCTAGATCTATCTGCAGCCTTCAACACAATCAACCATCAGATCCTCCTCACATCCCTCGCAGGAATGGGAGTGGCTGGCTCTGCGCTGACATGGCTAACATCATACCTCAATGGCCGCTCCTACCAAGTGTCATGGAGAGGGACCCTGTCGGCCCCCCGCCCCCCTGCAGACCGGTGTCCCACAGGGCTCGGTCCTAGGACCCCTTCTCTTCTCCCTCTACACTAAATCACTGGGTAACATTATCACGTCTCATGACTTCTCGTATCATTGCTATGCCGATGATACTCAACTCTTCCTCTTCTTCCTTCCCTCAGATATCCACGTCTCTGAGCGGACCTCTGCCTGTCTGTCCGACATCTCCTCCTGGATGACGACCAACCACCTCAAACTGAACCTAATCAAAACAGAACTGCTCCACCTGCCGGCCAAATCCTCCCCCCTGACCGACCTTTCCATCACAGTCGAGAATGCAGCTGTGACCGTGTCCCCGACCGCCAAGAACCTTGGTGTTGTCCTCGACAACCAGTTGAACTTCTCCGCTCACATAGCAGCGACAACCAGAACATGCAGATTCCTCCTGATCAGAAGGATCCGCCCCTTCCTGACAAAAGAAGCCACCCAACTCCTCGTCCAATCAACAGTCATCTCCCGCCTTGACTACTGCAATGCACTGCTCTCTGGCCTTCCGACCACTGCCACCAAGCCTCTTCAACTCATTCAGAACGCAGCGGCCCGCCTGATCTCAAACCTACCAAAGTCAGCCCATGTCACCCCACTTCTTAGGGACCTGCACTGGCTCCCCATTGCCGCAGCAAAGGGAACCGCTCCCGCCTACCTCCGGTCAATGGTCTCTAACTACACACCCTCAAGACCCCTACGCTCTGCATCTTCTGGCCGCCTCAGACCCACTCCTATCCGAGCTCCGGGAGGGTCATCAAGGAGAAGCCGCCTTTTCTCAGTCCTTGCCCCACAATGGTGGAACGAACTGCCCACCACAGTTAGGACAGCCGAAACCCATTAAATCTTTCGCCGTCGACTAAAGACGCACTTCTTCAACCATTATCTGACCATTTTTAAAATAAATTATAATAATAATCTAACCCTAACTAACCTTACTGTCATGCACTTGTCCTAATATACTAACCTACACTGTAGCACTAAACACTTTGACTGATTGATTGATTGAAAACTTTATTAACAGATTGCAGAATGGGTACAGTACAGTACAGCTCAATACATACAATTGTTAAGGGGATGCAGACCAGAGAAAGACTTTCGTCTTGTTTACATCAGGGTCCCCCATTTTCAATTCATCGTAACATATATGACATATATGACATACAGATAGACAGTACTGCTACATCTATACATTTATGACATACCAGATTTGCAAATACAGTACTGTTTGTGATACGAAAAGAGTCCAGAGAAAAAGTATATACATTTGACGTAGAAACTGTACATTGGAGGAGGTTGGGTAGGTGGGGGGGGGGGGGGTACTGTACATTGGAGGTGGTTGGGTGGGTGGGGGGGGAGGTTGGGTAGGAGGGGTGGGTGGGGGACACTGTACAACTGTACAAGCAAAACTGTATATTGGAATATTGACAAGACCATACTTGGTAATTTTTACTGTACATTGGAGGGGGTTGTGTTAGGACATTTACAGGGGCCAGTTTAGAATTGCAGTCTCCCGTAGGTGTTTTTTGAGAGTGTTTTTGAAAGTGGGTAGTGATTCACATTCCTTTACAGCTTTGGGTAGGGCGTTCCACATTGATGTGGCATAATTGCGAAACGTGTTTAGTCCCTTGTTTGAGCCGAATCTGGGTTTAACATGATTTGTGGAGCTCCCTCTGGTGTTGTGATCGTGGTATTCACTGACCTTTGGGAAGTATTTTGACATGTACCTGGGTACCTTGGTCGTGTAGTGTATCTTGTAGACCAGGCCCATTGCAAGTTGCTGTACTCTGTCGTCTACTCTAAGCCATCCTAGGTTGTCAAAGTGGGCAGGGGTGAGGTGGGTTCTAGGAGTAAGGTCAAGCAGTAGTCTGACCAGTTTGTTTTGAGATGTTTGTAATTTTGTTTTTAGCGCCTTTGAGGTGCTTTGGTACCATGAGGTGCAAGCATAGTCGTAGTACCCTTGAATGAGTGCTCCTGCCAGAGTCTTCAGGGTATTCTTGTTTACCAGTGAGGAGATCCGGTACAAGAATCGAGTTTGTTGGTTGACTTCTTTTATTACATTGGATGCCATTTCGTCACAGGAAAGATTTGCCTCTAGGATGGAATCCAGGCAATGTTCCCCCTAAGGTGCGCCCGTGCGCGCGCGCACATGGCAAAACGCTCCCGCGCACATCTGAAATCGGTCGCACAAACAACATTTTTTTTTTTTTTTTTTTTTTTTTATTCAACAAACATGACCATGTTCACGTCTTAAACTCATACTGAGGCCTTAGTTTTGGTTTTAAATTGCATATCATCATTCATTTATTTATTGTCACACAGAGCAGAAGAATTTTTGCCAAAACAAACCAATAGTATCCAGCTGCAAAACGGCAGACCAGCCACACTCTCAGACCCAAACGCTTTAACGATTTAATTATACATCAAATGATTTATGTCAAGGATTGCAATGCCTCGCTTGAATGAAGTTAACTTTCCACCTGGATAACGTCAACATTCAGGGTGAATGTAATGTGAGAAATTGGGATAAAAAAAAATATATATATATATTTTTTTTGATCGGATCGGGAACGATCGGTATCGGTAGATACTCAAAATCACATGATCGGGATCGGATCGGGAGCAAAGAAATTTGATCGGGACATCCCTAACGGTAACCTGTTGCGTGTGACGTTACCAAGAGAAGCCCCGCTTTCAGTGCTTTGTGGGCAGCGCTACTGCACGCTCACACAGACACACACAACAGATGAGGAAGTGGACAGATCCGACCAGCATTGCTCCCTGGGTGTTGCGGGACCCAGGGCGAAAGGTCAGCGAGAAGTCGAACCGACTGAGGAAGCTGGCCCACCTTGCCTGCCGGCCGTTGAGGCGCTTGGATGCACGGATGTACATCAAGTTCTTATGGTCCGTCCAAATGGTGAACGGTTTCTCTGCCCCCTCCAGCCAATGACGCCACTCCTCCAAGGCAGCCACTACCGCCAGCAGCTCCCGGTTGCCAATGTCATAGTTCCTCTCGGCAGGAAGGAAACGACGTGAGTAGAAAGCGCACGGATGGACCTTCTGGTCCGTCGCCGACCGCTGAGACAAGATAGCCCCTAGTCCAGTATCCGAGGCGTCCTCCTCCACAATGAACTGCCTCTTTGGGTCTGGGTGGAGCAAGACCGGGGCGGTGGTGAACCTCTTCTTGAGGGAACGGAACGCAGCGCAGGCCGCTGGAGACCAGACAAACAGCAGGGAGGGAGAGGTCAGCCTGGTAAGTGGTTCCGCCACCTGGCTGTAGTTCCGGATGAATCTCCGGTAGAAGTTTGCGAACCCCGAGGAAGCTCTGTAGCTCCTTCCGAGAGGTGGGTTCCGGCCACTCCTCCACGGCCCGGATCTTGCGAGGGTCAGCTCGGGTCAGGCCGCTCTCCACGATGAAGCCTAGGTAATCGACGGAGTCGGAGTGGAAACGGCACTTCTCTGCATTAACGAAGAGCCGATTGTGGAGGAGGCGCTCCAGCACACGGCGGACATGCTGGACGTGTTCCTCGAGGGTCTTGGAGAAGATGAGGATGTCGTCCAGGTATACAACCACAAACTCCTCGAGCATGTCACGGAGGACGTCGTTCATGAGCGCCTGAAATACCGCCGGAGCGTTGGTGAGGCCGAACGGCATCACCAGGTACTCGTAATGACCCCTGGGAGTCTTGAATGCGGTCTTCCATTCATCGCCCTCTCGGATACGGACCAGATGGTAGGCACTCCGGAGGTCCAGTTTGGTGAAGACGGTAGCCTGGGTGAGGGGCTCGAAGGTGGAGTTCATGAGAGGAAGAGGATACTTGTTCTTAATGGTGATCTCGTTGAGTTGGCGATAGTCAATGCAGGGTCGAAGGTCTCCATCCTTCTTCCCAACAAAAAAGAAACCGGCCGCCACCGGGGAGGAAGAGGGCCGAATGAGGCCTGCTGCCAAGGACTCAGAGATGTACTTCTCCATCGCTGCCTTCTCAGGGACGGTCAGACTGTAGAGGCGGCTGCCGGGAAGGGGGGCCCCTGAGCGGAGGTCGATGGCACAGTCGTAAGGCCGGTGAGGCGGAAGGGCCAGAGCCTGGGACTTGCTGAAAACCTCCCCGAGGTCGTGGTACTCGGGGGGAATAGTTGAGAGGTCCGGGGGCGGCACACAAGGGGAACTCCGGGGCGAAGGACTGGACGCCGCCTGAAGACACTGGGCATGGCAGGAGGAGCTCCACCCCCTGATGGTGCCGGAGGACCAGGCGATGTGGGGCTCATGCAGTGTGAGCCAGGGCCGACCCAGGACTACTGGGACAAGAGGGGATCTGGTAATAAAAAACTGGAGTCTCTCAACGTGGTTACCAGCAATGGTGAGGAGGACAGGACAGGTGCGTTGAGTGATGTCAGCCAGGCGGTGCTGATCCAGCGCGAAAACCTCCAAGGGCCTCTCGAGGTCCTCAAGTGGAATGTTGGCCTGGGTGGCAAACTCAACGTCCAGGAAACTCTCATCAGCACCCGAGTCAATGAGTGCCTCCACCGTCGCCCGTTGGTCCGCCTAGACTAGGGTGACGCTCGTCAGACGGTTAGGTAGTGTACGGGTGTGGGAACAGGAAAAACGGCTCACCAGGATCTCCCGGGGTCCCGGCGAGCCTGGTCCTTTTGGCCGGGTAGGGCAATTGGAGATACGGTGTCCATCCCGGCCGCAGTAGAGGCAAAGGCCGGACCTGAGCCTGGACTCCCGTTCAGCCTGGCTAAGGTGTGTGCGTCCCAGCTGCATGGGTTCCTCCTCGGTCACAGACCGGGAGGGGAAAGGACCACCAGTCGCGGAGGGGGCAGAACGGACAGCAGTACTGTCACGAGTACGGGGGGTCTGGGGAACGTCTGGGGGTCCCAGTCGGGCTCTCTCACGCCTTCTCTCCCGGAGGCGTCCGTCGATGCGAATAGCGAGGCTGATTAGGCCCTTGAGAGAATCGGGCTCCTCTCGGGTCGCGAGCTGGTCCCTTACAGCGTCGTTGAGCCCCCTCAGGAAGGTGAGATGAAGCGCCCGATCGTTCCAACCGCTCTCGGTTGCGGCCAGTCTGAACTCCAGCGCGTAGTCGGTGACACTGCCACTGCCCTGCCGGAAGGTGCCCAACCGAGCTCCTGGGTCCTGGCCACGAGCTGGGTGGTGGAAAACCCTTCGGAGCTCTGCCACGAAGTCTGGGTAGGAGAAACAAAAATCAGCCCTCATAGACCAGGAAGCAGTAACCCACTGTGCTGCTCGGCCTGTGAGCAGGTTAGTCATGTAAGCTACTCGGGCTCCCTCTGACGTAAATCGGCTGGGTTGATGAAGGAAAACCAACTCACATTGCATGATGAATGTGGCACAATCCTCGAAGTTACCGTCGAACAAACGTGGTTCGGAGAGACGGGGCTCCCGAGGTGCGAGGTCGGGAGGTGCAGGGTCTGTCACGGCTGCGGGTGGTGGTCTGGCTGGGACTCCTGGGACAGGTGGGGTTAAAAGCAGGGTGTTAAATGCTGCACTGAGAGCCTGTAGCTGGTGCAGAATATCAGCCTGCTGATTACCCTGGGTTGTCTGCTGGGTGGCCAGAGTGTCAAGAGACTCCTGAATAGGCTGGACCTGGGCCCGGAGGTCTTGCACAGCAGCCGCACCTAACTGTTGGGTGTGGTCGTTGGTTAACTCGATCTGGACCGCCAACGCTGCCCTAACTCTGTCTGTGTCGGCTGGGGTCGACATGGTTGGGTCGTAATGTTAAGGTTTGTAAACAACCCCAACAGCACGGCACAGACAGGTAGTTCAGAGTTAGCCAAAAACCAGGGCGTATTTATTTACAAAACAGAAATGAGCGAAAACAACAAAAAGCACAAGGGGAGAAAATGTTCTTGGCAGAGTTGTCTGCGGCTCTGCAGCTCGTCTTCAGAGCAGAGACGGCCCTGTGGCGTTGCGCCTCTGACTCTGCGGCTCTGCAGCTACTTGACGATCCACTCAGGAAAACAGAGGGATAGATAATGTCAACAAGACGAGCGAACGGAATACAATGCAGTCCAGAATTGTTTAGCTGAGTCAGTAACAACAACAAGCGGCTCCTCTTCAGTGTTACCCAAACACACAAAAGACAGAAAGGTCCCGAGTCCAGGAAAATGCGAGAAAAACAGAGTATCCAAAAAAAGTACGTTCCAAAACTCACCAAGGCGCAATCGCGCAAAGCGGGCAACGAGGCACAGATCCAACGGATGGCAGAGCAAAGCAACAGCGGCGACTTCCATAGACGTCCTGGAGAGAAACAGACAAGGAACAACAAGGGAGCGGAACAAGCAGCAGCCAGTGGTAATCCAAAACGACCCGACACAGAACATTAGGAACACCAGAGTATATAAAGGGCTTCACCGAGCTGATTAGAACTCACTTCAGGTGCGCAAGGGTAATTGGTACCTTGAAGCGTGCGGAATCGGACCAATCCTCACAATAATATATATATTTTGGGAAAAGGCTCCCTCTTGTCTAGTATATTACACTCTTACTAAACATGTAAAGGTACCCAAATTTGGTACTGATTGATCTAGCATGAATCGGTACTCTGTAGTACCGATGTAATTAGGTCGGTACCCTTAAAAGTACAGAGTGCGGTAGCCAACCCTAATGACAATGCACTTCTGACAAAACACAAAAAAAATATGTATTCTATTTATTTTTGGGCTTTCTGTAATTTTCACCCATCCCAGTTTAGTTGTTATGCCAATTCCCTTCCTGGTCGCTGCATGCATTGCCCCACTGTCGGCCTGGAGGGGATGTAGAACTACCAAATTCCTCCTCCAATACATGTGGAGTCGCCAGCCGCTTCTTTTCACCTGACAGCGAGGAGTTTCACTGGGGGAACGTAGCGTGTGCCAAGGTTCGCGCTATTCCCCCCAGATCCCCTCCCTGCTGAACAGGCGCCCTGACCAACCAGTAGGAGTCGCAGTTTACAACGACCAGGACACATAGAGAGAGAGAGAGGGAGAGTGTGTGTGTGTGTGTGTGTGGAGAGAGAGAAAATAAATGAAACTTTCACTTCCCTCTCTCTCTCTCTTTTCGGCTACGTGGTTTGGAGCTGAAACTGCAGTCATCAAGAGATTTCATCTGGCAAATGTATTATGTTGGCAATGTTCCAGGGGATGGCATAAGCACTCCTTGTTCACCTGTAATGAGGGAGACATTGTGAAAGTGAGAGAGAGAAAGAGGAGCTGAGTGTGTGTGTGTGTGTGTGTGTGTGTGTGTGTGTGTGTGTGTGTGTGTGTGTGTGTGTGTGTGTGTGTGTGTGTGTGTGTGTGTGTGTGTGTGTGTGTGTGTGTGTGTGTGTGTGTGTGTGTGTGTGTGTGTGTGTGTGTGTGTGTGTGAGTGAGTGAGTGAGTGAGTGAGTGAGTGAGTGAGTGAGTGAGTGAGTGAGTGAGTGAGTGAGTGAGTGAGTGAGTGAGTGAGTGAGTGAGTGAGTGAGTGAGTGAGTGAGTGAGTGAGTGAGTGAGTGAGTGAGTGCGTGCGTGCGTGCGTGCGTGTGTGTGTGTGTTGTTGGATGTCGCTTGACATTTGGAGTCATGTCTGGGTTAAGACAAACAACAGCATGCGGAAACAATCACTGGGACGCAGGCACTAAAATTAACCTGGCATCCGACTCATTACATCCACTGACTGACCCTCTGTTTAGAATCATAGCATATCTTATTGTCGCTGCAAAAAGCTTATAGCGTGTCGGATGCATTTAGTTGTCATGCTCCCAGGCTTGGCCAAAGTGACAGACTACGTAATAGGATATCACAGTCCTGGGACACATCCAAGTCAACTCATCCCTCCTCTGTCTGCCTCCACATCGCCCTCCATCCATAAAGTTGGACTCAAACCGAACAGGCAGGCGAACGACATCTCTTCATGAAAATCCCGCGCCTGTGTGTCAGAGTAATCCCGCCACAGGCTCATCACAAAGGCTTTTGTGAATGTTATTAACGAACCTACTTATAACTAGAAAGGTGCGCTCGGTAGAGCACAAATCCTGCGACACGGCAGCCACACATTGCTTCTTTCTCTACAATATTTAACAAATGCAGACACCATCTATTGCCATAATTATCTAATTACTGGTATCCAAACACACAACATACACAGAGATCATCTACTCTCTGCGGGGAAAGAAAAAAAGCCAACTGTGATGACATTTCACTAGCCGACCAAGAACAGCTGACAGACAGTAGCCTATATATGTGAGGCGGTACGGTCTAGGCCGGCACATCTCGGCAGAGACGATTCTTCAGAAAACCCCAAAATGTTGCACAATTCAGAAATAGGTCGAAATGGAGATATTGGTAATTTTGAGTGCTTTGAAATGTTCTCTATATGTCTCCTTATTTGCAAAACATAATACAACTTGTAAATGTGTTAATTGTTGTTAGATTGTGCGGCTGTATAATTTCCCTTGCTGTTTAATAATCATAACGTTCGACAGCCCTCATACGGGCCGTCATGCCTGTGCGCGGTACGCGCGCACGTAACAGCACTTTGCTCTCGTCTGATGGCTCCGGGCTGCGTTTCTCCCAATCATTCAATACATTGTTGGAAACTTTTATTTGCCGCCTTTCGATCATCACCACACTCAACCTATTGTGTGCTTCGGGTCTCGAGTTACAAGATGATATATCCGGCGAGCATCATTTGACAAGCCATTCCGACGAGTGACCACGTCCGGTTGTAAGCGGTCCTGAACTGACCAGTCACCGCTGATGGCGAAAATGATTGACCACCGTTGTAGCCAAGAAGGGTCTGCTCCGAAAGCGATCCCAGATGAGCGCTGATTGCAACGAGAAGAAGACAAACAAGTTCTTTATTTTGACTCGTGCTTCTGAATGAATGGAAGTGGACGGCCATTTTGGATAATCACGCTGGATTATTACGGTAAACCTTTGTTAAACACTTATTTTCCGTGGGATTTTTATAAACTTTGGACCTGTACTACATAAGACTTCAGGCTATGGAACCGTTATGTTTTCCAGCTCCTACCTCTCAGCTGGAACCCAAACACAGGCATCTGGCAACAAGTCAACACAAAAGTAAGGAGAAAATATTTTATTTCAGTGTTCAAACCTCTGTTTCTCTATTACATTAGCACTCAAAGTGATTTAGTAAATATATATATTAGGGCTGTCAAAGTTGATGCGATAATAACAAGTTAATGCAAATTCATTATAACAGCACTAATTATTTTGACATAATGCACATTCTGTTATGATCCCTTTGCCTGACCCGTAGTTTGGGATTGATGTGTTCTTAGACACTGGGAAACAACCTTCTTTTGCTTGTTATTCACACAGCTTGAGTTAGGCTCTACCTATCCATAAACACTCCAACGTGTGTGCATCTCTCCTTCTCGAGCCGCCAGATTCTGCTGGGCTTTGTGTGTGTAGTGCTAGGGGAGCTGTCCACTTTTAATGGGCTGTTGTGTGGTACTGAAATCTGTGCAGCCTTATATTCTCGCTTGACGCTACAGTAGGCTTAAGTAGCACACTTGTTTTTGTCTAATCACTCAGTAAAACTTGGTAACCTATCAAATGAATGATGTTATTTGGGAGGGAAGGAAGGGGTTGTCTCTCTGATGTCTTGTCTGTATGTCTGTCTCTGCTGTAACATGGTTGTCTCTCTGATGTCTTGTCTGTATGTCTGTCTCTGCTGTAACATGGTTATCTCTCTGATGTATTGACTGTATGTCTGTCTCTGCTGTAACATGGTTGTCTCTCTGATGTCTTGTCTGTATGTCTGTCTCTGCTGTAACATGGTTGTCTCTCTGATGTCTTGTCTGTATGTCTGTCTCTGCTATAACGTGGTTGTCTCTCTGATGTCTTGTCTGTATGTCTGTCTCTGCTATAACGTGGTTATCTCTCTGATGTATTGACTGTATGTCTGTCTCTGCTGTAACGTGGTTGTCTCTCTGATGTCACGTGGTTGTCTCTCTGATGTCTTGACTGTATGTCTGTCTCTGCTCTAACATGGTTGTCCTATGTTCTTCTTTTTTGAAACACAAAAAAATATCAACAGACAATAAAGAACTATCTTATCTTATCCTCGCTGGTACAGATGTTACAGCTTTCATTTGCAGGCCATCTCAAAGCCATCTCCATCATCCAGGACCACAACCACCCGGGAAACCAGCTGTTCTCCCCCCTGCGATCCGGTCGCCGGTACTGCAGCATACGAACAAACACAAACCGGTACAAGAACAGTTTCTACCCACCTGATGAACAGTTTATCTGCTCATTACTGGACTCAAATACTGCTACATAGCTCAGCCACTTTTCTGCACCCTTGTGCATCAATATAATGTGCAATTATTTTTAACTTGTCTAATGTGTAACGTGTGGGGTTCGCTCTGCCAATATTAACGAGCAAGCCTCTAGTGTTACCTGGTGGGTAATTACCATGTCTACCTGTCTTAATTACACTAATTTGTACCTGGTGTGGCTCATTAATGTCCCTTCATATTCTCCCCTGTGTCGTACAAACCCTGTCAGTCGATCACCAAACTGTCCGTGAGTAATACCTACCTGTGTAAGCCTTATCGCTCCTTGCCACGGAGGATAAGTACGTTCGCTATGTATTTCTAGTTGTCGTGTCATTTTGATTGCAGTGTGAATTCATTATTGAAAGTGTATCTTACTGCGTGTGTATGCAGCTCCGTCGTTTGACGTGTTTACCAATTAACGTGTGTTGGAGACCTTGCTTTCTCCCCTTTATTTTCCCCGTTTATTGTGTAGATTACTTTGTGTATTATTAGGATAAATAAAGTGTTTTGGAGACCGAGATTTCTCTTGTTTATCCGCCATCGTATGCGTGTTAATTTCTCTACTCAAATAAAAGAGTAGCTCCTTTGTTTGAAAACCTACACCTGCCTCTCGTCTTATCTGTTCTGCACTGCACCTGGGTCCAACACACCTACCAAACCGTAACACTAATGTGTACTTATTTGTATTTGTGTTATTGCACATGAGGTATGTTTAATCAGGTTAGATATTAAATGATGAAGTTACTTAAGTAAATTGAGTTGAGTGTTAAATGATGTCTTTATAGTGGAGACCTCACTCCTGGGGAAATTCAAATGTGTGACTTTCCCACAGGAGGAAAGCTCCAGGTGTAAAAAAAAAACAGGAACAGGTTTATATAGAGATTAAAATCTTACAGGTCCCAAAAGAGCCAATCCTTTGTCTTCCAACAGACGGCAAGGAGACATTGGTGATGTAAATGTTTGAACCTTTGAAGAATTTTGGAAGGCAAATGTAATTTTCGTATGTGACCATTAGGGGCACATTTAAATAGGTTGGTCTATAGGAGTGAGAGACCACTCCCTCTTCTGATGAAGTGATGAATTATGGGAAGGAATGGGAGGAGTTACAAATGGGTATATCTGTTCATACATTGGAACTCAGGATTCAGAATTGCAGTATAATGAGAGAGGACTTGTCCTTGTTTGTACATGATCTGAAGATTATTGTAATAAATGAAGACCTTTCTTTTTCACCAAGTTTCTTTTGTCTTCGTTTGGATCTCATCCTTTTCTCAAACAACCTCACACATACCGCAATTCTGTTAATTGTTGCTTTTTGTTCCTTTATGCTGTGGAGCAAACAGAGGGTAAGAATCCCATTGTACTTGTTGCATATGGCAAAGAAAACTATAAACCTATTGATGTCAGACGACATCACATTCTCATCAGAAAAAGCACAACAGGGTACGTAATGACCATGTCAAATAAATAGACTGCGGCTACATTGATCCATCAGTGAGTGGATAGAAAAGTGACAGATTCTGTCAGAAAGAAAAGAGATGTGAGCACAAGCCCAAAGCGGCATACTGTAGCAACAGCCTGCCAGATGCAAGTTATTTGCAATCACTGTCGATGTGAATTGAGTTACCCCTGAAGTACATAGTCTTACCTGGTAACATCAGCCTTCTTGTAGCCTTTTCCTTGGGGCTGCCTGTGACACATAACGTTAAATCCATCCATCCATACCAAGAAAGTGACTTGGTAATCGATATAATGTTGCTCTTGTAAATACAGTATATGATCGCTTTGCTAGAGTAGCAAGATGGTGATGGTTATTGTGAGTGATCTGTGCTGCTGAATTTCTCTCAGGATTAATAAATAATAATAATAATTGTATTTGTATAGCACTTTTCATACAGAAGTTGCAGTTCAAAGTGCTTCAGAACAGTACAAAATACAGACATAAGCTAGCATAACAAAGATAAGAGAGGTAGCAAGGTAACGTAAATCACCTGTGTTTCACATCAGGATCTAGCATCCCAATAGGCCTCTCTGTTTACAGTTTCATTCAGTAATACAAATAATAAAAATAGAATAGACAGTAAAAGAACGGACATAAAATAGTTCTAACATACAACAGAGCAGTGCATCAGTTTTGAATTACAACAGAGCAGCGCTCTTAAAATTACACTGCATAGGAGGTAGTGAGATAAAAATGTCCATAGAACGTTTTTTGAAGATGTCTAGCGAGTAATTAAAATAAAGTACTTCTATTCTATTCTATTATATGTCACGGTCTGAATAAACAACTAAAAAAGGCAATAAATGAACACTTGTTGCATCGCTATGCTGATGTAGCATGATGACAGATGCAAGATAACTAACAGGGTTGCTGTGGTTACCTATGACCTCTAACCACGGCAAAACAGGAAGCGACAGGGTTTATGGAAAATGTGGTCTTGAGAATTAGGCTCTCTTGTTTCAGCAATGGTCTCGGTTGTTTACTTTACGTAGACCTTCTCTAACTTGACAAAATAAACATTCTAAATAGGCCCCTTTGTATTTTCCTGTTGCAATGTTAGTTGATGGATGGTTTCAACTTGACAACATTAACATTCTAAATGAATCAAAGTGTATTTCCTGTTGCATTGTTTGCTAATGCAGTAAGTGATATGAAATACACTTGGGTCCAAACTGTTCCCTAGCAACAGGATTCCAGTATTCAGTTGCTGACAGGAAATATAGAGACCTTTTCACACAAGTATTCTGTTGCTATTCCATTGCCAGGGGAACAGTTTTGGCCTCTTATATATTTCAGAAACGGTGTTAACAAACATTGCAACAGAAAATAGATTGGATTACATTCAAATGTATTCTCATTATACCAGTCATCCAAACAGAGTGCAAATGTAGCAGTAAAGTGCAACAGCGATATACAATGTACAGATGATTTAACTGGGTACAAAATATAAAAATGTAAGTCAGATATTATTAGAGTTGTAGTATAATATGTACAGTGATACAGGTATAAAGACAGTATGGTAGTAGTCATACTGGCCAGCAGCGTAATTAGTAAGAGTAGGATATGTACAGATATAGATAGTAAAGGACTATGTGCAGGTGTGGATAGATATATATGCAGTGAGAATAAATATATATATGGTATATACAGCATTATTGTACTGTACATGCTATCAAACTAAGCTAAGGGTTATATGCAGGTGTACAAGTAAGTATATAGAGGGGTTATATACAGGTATGTTCAGACAAATATGTATATATATATGCAGTAGGCCTAAATATAAAAATATTTATGTAAATAATGCACTATATGTAAGGGGCATATTTAGAATGTTTATGTTCTTAGAAAAGGTATCGCAGCCATTATGATAAGGACAGGGCTGGACTGGGACAAAAAATCGGCCGTGGCATTTTTGGCCCAGATCGACCCACCACAATTGGTCAGACACCACCCTGTACACCCTTGCGGTCCCCTTAAATATGCATACCTACTGTACTATTCCCCCAAACCACTACAAAGCTGGGTAGTAAGTGTACCAGTGCAAGTGGACCAGTGTACTCACTCGCTCTTGGCTGAATCTTGTTTTGGGTGGTGATGTAAAAACATCTGCATCATAGCAGGCTCAGGACGGGCAAAGTAGTCTACAGCCTGTTCCTCACTGTCTCTCTCCTCCACAACCTGGCATGACCAGACATAAGGAGAGAGAGATGATTACAATTAACTGGTACATTCAGGTCCAGAATTGTTGGAATTCCCTGACAAAGATGTGCAAAATGCTGTACAATAACGATACCATACTGGTAATGAGCAAATAGTTGTTTATTCAATTAATGCATGAAGCTGTTCCATCTTATTTAATTTGATACTAACTACTCAGTTCATACAGATTTCAAGTATCCAAATATCAATCATAAATATTGCATAAGGTTTACACACTGGCTGAAAATAAACGTTGCTGCCTGTTGTGAATGTGTTTTTTCCCTGTAGGCTAATACATAAGTACTATAGTAGGCATACATTTTTGCAGTCGCAGTTGAGCTGCAGGTGTTTTCAGCCTTTTCGTGCATCTTGGCCCGGTATGCCAGATTACCAGTCCAGCCGTGGACAAGGATATAATTTTGTCCTTGTAGCTGCTTCATGGTACATTTTAAACCGATACATATATATATTTATTTTTTCTGTTTAGATAATCACAATTAACCCTTTCACTACCACACTACCAAATGGTTAACCCTTTCACTGCAACAATACAGCATGTTAATCCTTTCACTGCCACACGACAAAGGGTTAGCCCTTTCACAACCACACCACAGAAGGTTAACCCTTTCACTACCACACTACAGATGGTTACGGTTGCCGAAGTGTTCTCACCAGCTGAAACTGTATTTCTTTTCTTTTCTTTAACATTTATATTGTGGCGATGATGACCTTCTGAGACCGTCTGGTTCAGTTTGTTGTCGTGACAGCAGCAGTCGGGAAGCAGAGGCTTAATTGCGCTGAGTGTGTTTGGTGAAATTGATCAATATCAAATTTAGACTGATGAGGTAGTGATCATTATTCTGCTCTTGAATGTGGTGCTTAATAATTTGTTTTAATGTGCCTCAAGAACATTTGCATGAAAGTGGTTTCTCTTCGATTTTTCTTTTCATAATAATAATGCAGGACCTCTTTAGAGGTCTTTATTCGGCATGCAACAAACTGGACATGCAATGGGAGCGGCACACACACACTGGAATACACAGACACACATGCATTGTCTTTTTCTCGTTCGCCGATGCGATTGAGCTCTGCGTTTAACCCATCCCGTCGTCCTTCCCCCCAAGGGCAGCCGGGAGCAGACAGGGCGTCGACGAGGGGCCGCACCTGGGGACCAATCCAAGTACTCCTGTCCGTCTTCGTCAAGGACGCCACAGCGTCAGCGATCTGTTGTGCATGTTTTTCCTTTGGGGTTCTCTTATCGGGGGGGGAGGACCCTTGCGAGCACAGGGGGGAACATGCAAACTCCACACAGAAAGGCATGGGAGATACCCCACCTGGGTACCTGGCGACGCGGAAACCTGGTCCCCAAGCCAGGACCTTCTGCTGTGAGGTGACAGTGTTAACCACTACACCACCGTGCCACTTTTTTTGAAGTTTCCAAAGGGACATTGATAGGTAGGGGTTCTTTCGGTTTCCATCAGGAAAATTGGAGCATGTCAGTGAGCATACATTTTTGCTTTTAAAAAATATAAATATTTTGCCGTTTTTGCTTTGAAAAGGTTTTGTCATTTAGCTCCAGAATAGACTCATGGCAATTGATGTGTGTCAAGCCCCGCCCTCTTTTCTTGCTCCTCCAATCAGAGCTGTTGCTTTGTTTGTCAGACGAAAGCAACAGTGGTGATTGGAGGATCAAGAAAAGAGGGCAGGCTTGAAATAGGTAAATTGCAAGTATGTACTGTTATACTGTTAAGTCTCCTTCTTGTTTATCTCATGGAAATAGCTAACATTTCAATTACATTTACATTTTGTCATTTAGCTGACGCTTTTATCCAAAGCTGTACGACAAGTCATCAGGAAGGGCACAACTCTATCAGCTGAGTAACAATGTTCAACAAAGTGTTGTTTGCTACAGTGTATGTTAGTTTATTAGGACACGTGCATGACAGTAAGGTTAGTTAGGGTTAGATTAAAAAAAAAAGTTTACTTGTAACTCTCTCTCGTAACATACATACCGAGTTATCATTTAACCCAATATGTTTAAAAAAAAATATTGAAAATAGAATGAATTTGCCATATTTCAGGTTCCGAATCAGACATAATCCTCAATGGGACTTTAAAAAAATATTAGAATTAGATTAGAATCAACATTGTATTATTGACTATCAGTTAGCTGGTGACTGAAACAATTACCCCCCCCCCCCAGGACAGCTATTCCAGATGACTGTTTGTTACGTACCCCAATAAGGAGACACAACACAAGGCCACAGACAGTGTAGGTGAGGGTGCAGTGACACAAAACCATGAAACAATTTGCAAAATAATAGTATACATTTTTATAAACACAAAAACTCAGCAACACAGAGAGCAAGGAGGACTACCTAGTGGCACCAAATGAAATATCAAAAGCACCCTCAACAGAGCTTTAACCAGCTCTGGTACAAAAAGCACCCTAAAGAGCCACCGCTCTAATTACAAACAGATACAAAGAGCTCTCCCACAAAGACACAGAGAATAGTTACCACAACCATGAACCAGAGAGCTAACTAACACTGCACACAATGGGGTATATGAAGGGGTGTGGAGCTGGATTGCTTGACTAGCCTCAGCTGCTGCTGCACTGTTGCTGTTGCTGTAGTGAAATGGTGATTGACCAGCTGCTGCTGGAACTGAGACTGGGAGACACCTGAGAATGGGGATATGTAGACACAAGAGGGAAACAAAACAACAACAAACAAAACATGCCTATATATATGTAGACACCCGAAAATGTATGACTATTATTCAAGGTGTCTAACTCTAATATTTTGCATTCCCTGTGTTCACGAGGACGTTGTGTAACCGGCTGACCGCTCTTGATCATCCCTACCCCGACACTGACACTTAACTTGCTGTGCTCTTTGATTCTCCCTATCCTAACATTGACGCTTCATAGTGGGACAGGATACAGGTGCCGCCAGGGGCGCTGGTGGTCACGCTGGGCAGGGAGGCACAGGTGAAGAAGTACGGGCTCAGAGCGCGGTGTCGAGGGAAGGGCTTCCTCTTCAGTGTTTTCCACGGAGAGAGAAGGACACGGAACGGGAGCTCCGGAGATTCAGCAAGCGAGAGATAAACTCAGTTACAAAACGGGTTATCCTAGAAGTATGCGGTAGCTTAGCGTTTGGTTAATGCGCCAGATAAACTCAGTTACACAACGGGTTATCCTAGAAGTATGCGGTAGCTTAGCGTTTGGTTAATGTGCCAGAGACACTGTGAATGAACCAACAGGCGAGCATCGCCGAAGACCAGGTGGTAGATATTGTCCACCTTGCGTTAGCTGTGTATAGGCGTCATAGCAGGGGGGTCCACCACGACCCACAGCTTAGCTTTGTTTAGGCTAGCACCACAGTTTAGCCCGCATGTCGGCCCACCTCTTCAGCCCAGCAGAGGACGCCACTACACTGCACGCTCCTCCAGCCCCTCAAAGCCGTTGCCCCAGCAGCTCACCTGCCCCAGCGTCTACCCCACCCCGCTGCCTGTTATTGCGGGATCTCCCGACGGCCATCTTAACACCCGGACGAGTGATGGTGAGAGTAGGCCCGCCATCTTGGATAAGTACAGCGGCGCTCCGAGTGCTGAAACGTTATCGGTAGACAATTCACTGTGTGGCGCAGGCTCTCTAAGGGCGAAGATAAACGGTGAACGAACGCTCGGAGCAGTGTCTAGGGGCGCCCCAACCATTTATTGTTTTGGGGAAAAAGCCCGCTTTAGCTAGGACTTTTATTTGCTAATGTGGGCCCACTGTTAATTTCTTTTGAGTGTAATAATAATGTGTGGTTCTTTATAAAAATCCTTTACTCTTTACCTTGTGCTCACCTACCGCGAAGCGGAACAGTACATAACCCTTAAAGGGAAGAGGTTCTTACTGTGTCTGTAATATAGAGTGAGAGCACTAGGTGCCCAGTGTGGGAATAGCTTCCCTCCATGTGTATTGTAGAGCGAGAGCACTAGGTGCCCAGTGTGGGAATAGCTTCCCTCCATGTGTATTGTAGAGCGAGAGCACTAGGTGCCCAGTGTGGGAATAGCTTCCCTCCATGTGTATTGTAGAGCGAGAGCACTAGGTGCCCAGTGTGGGAATAACTTCCCTATTTAAGTAAATCATTTGTATATTGAACTAGACTTCCAGTAAAGGAGACGTAAATGGGATCACTGTGTGCGCGTCTTTAATGTGCATTTCGTCTAACCCTTTTCTCTCCGGGTAATGCTCATTATTGTTTAACCCTTTCCCCACCCCCTGCCTATAGTTTATTGTGAAAGGTCTCCACTCATCATTAAGGAAGAGTACTGCTTTGGGGAGCGAATATATCATCCATCTTACTGCCATCAGGTGTGGGAGGGCTCAGGAAGTATTGGGGGAAGTGTGGGTGTGTGGGGAGCTACTGCTGATTGCCCTGGAAACAAGAAGGACCAGAGTACCATCCCTAGGTCAGTGAATCCTAGGCCCCATCCACTCCTGCTGCTCGACCGCCACTTCAACATTCCTGGCCTACAGTCGGGGATCCAGCTGGACTCAGCTCTGCTGCATTCTCGCTATCAGGTGGCTGTGTACAACCACTCCCATAAAGCAGGGATAATCCACCCTGCTACATATACAACAGATAACATACATAACTCCCTCTATATACATACATAAGGACAGGGTCCGTAACACTGTTCCAGAAATATCTGGGCACATTCAGGTAGAGCTGACCGTGGTCTCCGTAACACTAAGACACGGTGCTGTGCGGTGAAAGGTGTCGGCGCACTAACAAGCACACAGATGGTGGTAGACAACCGCCCACCCGAATGACTTTAACTCCTGACTTTCCATACCCTGAGCTGCAGAAGGCAGACCGGTACCGGTGCATTATTTATCCCATGAAACATGTCATGGACTCGTATCTCATTTCCAACCACAGCTGAGGCCCCATGACAGACATTTTGCGTGTGGAATTGGGAAGTATACCCACCGTTTTGTTCCCATCAGAAGCATAAATATTTGAGTAGGTGTTTACGTGTGTGAACTGTGTAGCATAGTCACTATGTGGTGGTAGCCCTGTGAGCTAGATCATCAGTTTGATTTGCCATTTCACTGACCATTAGCTGAATAATGCTATGAATCAGTAAATAGGGTGAGGATTGTTTTGAGGTTGATGATTCTCATAGTGTCAATTAGGCGCTTATTTGCCAATTTAATCTTCTAACTTGCTATGCCGCAGTTTGAAAACACTATCCCTCATTGGCCAGATATGAGCGGTGGTGTTGATAGAGTGAAAACTGAATAGTCATTACCAGGAAGCCATTTGCTTTTCATGGCACGGTAATCATTTGATACTTTGTAAGAAAGATTGCTTAATACAGGGGGTACTCTAGTGATAAAGGCAAAATATAAATCCTTCATTACCCGCAATCTATCACAGACGTGCTCTGCCCTCAATGCCGCCTCTCTTCTATCAAAGATATCCTTCCCTTCTCATCAGAGGCAATCTGCCACGCTAGCCTCTAGGGAACAGGATACAACGTTAACACCAACCTTGTATCACTGTGGAAAAGCACATTCCTGACCAAATGAAAAGTACACAACGCAGCATATCTGTTCCCTGTGCTCCATTTCTCCTACATGCCTTGCAAACAGCGTTTTTCCTGCTGCTTAATAAACACACGTAGTGGGGGCAGATATTCATAGCGTCCGGGGAGCTGCTGACACTCGGGTGTTGAGAGCAGATAAGCCCCATACCGTCTGTGGCTCCTCTCTCTCTCTCTCTCTCTCTCTCTCTCTCTCTCTCTCTCTCTCTCTCTCTCTCTCTCTCTCTCTCTCTCTCTCTCTCTCTCTCTCTCTCTCTCTCTCTCTCTCTCTCTCTCTCTCTCTCTCTCCTCCTTGGGGTTTTTTTTTCTGGAGGGAGGGCTCCACAACCAGGCCCAACAGAGGCATGAAGAGGAGAGAAATGAATGCCTAAATATCAGGGGAGAATCGCAGACAATGGCGGACAACAAGAGTCCTGGATTGCTACAGAGGGGGCCTATGGGACTCCTATTGCTCTGTGTCAGGGATAGAGAGCGAGCGACACAGAGAAAGAGGGAGGGGGAAAGAAAGAGAGGCCTTTGAAGGCCAGGTTGAGGGATAAGCCGTCTTTACAGTCACCAGACAGGGGTTGTATTACGTGCCCATTTAGTCATGCTGCATTTACAGAATAAGTGCCATGGAACTCTTGATACACAGAGAACATTGTGCCCAGGAAGTAACGACGGACAGCAGAAGCAGCAGGGGGTAGGCTGGCGGCCGCTGTGACCACATTGTCAAACCGAGGAGTTAACAGGCTGCTAGCATGTTGCCGCATGACACTCGAAGGCAGCTCTGTGAATTCCATGTGTAATTAGAGGTGAGATTGCGGGGTTGGCAAGCTGCCTTGCCTTTACCAAAAAGTGAATGTTAGCGTGATCTGGTGCTCTGAGTCGTGGATGAATGTAGAGAATGATAAAGGGGAATTGTGTGAGCTGGTAGTGGGAGGTGACTGGATCGGGTATCCAGGGCATATACTAGATCAGTGGTTCCCAAAGTCGGGGTCGCGACCCAAAGGTGGGCCGCGAGCAGCCACGGGAGGGCCGCGAGATGATTTCCAAAAAAAAAAAAAAAAAAAAAAAATAATAAGAAGAATTTCAGGCCACTGAGCTTAGAAGCAGGCCAGGACAGTGTTTCTAGTTGTATTCTAAAATTCTATTCTATTGTATTCTAAAATGTGACTATATGGTTTTATATTAACTTAATAAATAAACAAAAACGAAAAATCGACTTATTTCAACGAACATTTCAAACTAAATAACAGATTATGCACATAAAACGCTGAAAACAACCGAAGCAACAATAGTATTTTAATGAGGCTATTATTATTATCATTATTATTTTGCAACAAGTTAGCCCTCTCATAAATAGCACATATAAATGAATAACTAACTTAAACTAACTTAATAGGATTGAAGTGATATTTGGCTTAAAAAATCGGTCGCCTGGCACAAAAAAAAGAAAAAGAAAAGCCTGACGATGTGCATTGGGCCGCAGCTCTCTGACGCCTTATTTTCTGGGTCCCGGCCTGAAAAGTTTGGGAACCCCTGTACTAGATGACTGGAGACCGACGTTGCCACATGGCGGCCATCTTGTTACAGGGTAGCAGTGCATGTACTATTGAAATAACCATAGCTTGCTCAATTTTCAACCGTTTGGTTTGTTAAAAACTTCAGAGATGTAGTTATCATACTGCATACTTATAATGGACTTTCATATGAAAATAATAAAACTATTATGATAATTCTTCCAAAGCAAGAATCATGCCACGTTAACTCATTGACCGCCATGCTCTTTTCCCATCTTTACTCAATGGCGCCAGCGTTATTGACCATTTTAACAATGTTTGCAGACCCATCGTGTGTTCTGTATTATAGCTATGGAGACAATAGTATGGTTAATTTGACAGGCATTGTTCATAGTCCATCACTGACTAACCAGTTCATTTCTACATACTGTACTTTGTGCACTATTACACGCTAAACATCGGCCCTTTCCAAAATAATCCAGTCTTTTTTCATAGATCGCAAGATATGACGCGTTATATGCAATATGCCCAAAACATTCGGGTTGCTCGCCTGAAACCCCAAATACTTCCAAATCAAAGGTATATTCCATGTACATATGTGTCTTCACAAGATCATCAAGGGGGGGGGGGGGGGGTGTTTTAACTCAAAACTGCGATCGTAAGACGTTAATTAAACTTGACAGACATTATATCGACGATAATTAACGATATCGAGTTATATGAAAATAATTTTATAATTTTATCGCGATAACGTTTTTGGCCATATCGCCCAGCCCTACACGAACCCCCAAAAAGTTTACTTAATTGAAGAAAATATGTGTTCGGTGGTGACAATTATTATGGTTACACACCGATTTTCAGACTTTGGAACACATTTATTTCAAAAGTATGGGATTTAGCTACTTACCATGCAGCCATGAGGGACAGGGAGGCAGTGTCAATGCCTGGTCGAAAATGCAGGGGTGTGGCTAAAAAACAGGCTCAGCCAATGGACTAAAACTCCTGTGTTTCAGTAGTGACATGAAAACGATAGGTTATGTAGATAACCTAGTTATATTAGTATTGGCTAAGCGTCCCGCTCTGAGCCTTACGAGATACTCATATCTCCTGTGATACCTAATGTATCTCCCACGAACAAAAACACATGCACCCCACCTGTATGGGGCCCCGCCCCTTATGGTGGCCACCGCCCATATAACCATGACCCTGGTCATGAAACACCCTTCCTCGCCAAAACCCGTCCCAGGAAAAGATCCCTCAAGAGGGAACTCAGGGCGCGCAGAGCGGGACGCTTAGCCAATACTAATATAACTAGGTTATCTACATAACCTATCGTTATATATCGTATTGCATCGCGTCCCGCTCTGAGCCTTACGAGATAATGGGGAAGAGCGGGCGCGAGACCCGACAGATGTACCCCCTGAGGACCCGTAAGCCCACATCAAGGGGTGCGGGGAGCCCTGTCACCCCATCCTTCCTAACGAAGGGGGGGCACAGTCAACTCCACCTGAATGCGAACAAGAGGGAGCCAGAACCCCTTGAACACACCGTACAGGCGGAACCACGTGTGACTCAACACACTGCGGCCCATACCCATACACTCCTGCTACCCGACCAAAGGACGGGAAGCAGGAAAGGCCACAGACCCCAGAACCGCCTGGGAGACAGAACCCCCGGTCATGTCCATGAGGAAAAACCTTACAAAGGAGCCCGGGGAGGACCATGAAGCTGCAGCACAGATGGCCTCCACCGAGGCCCCACCCAGGAGAGCGGCAGAGGCAGCCACCCCACGAGTGGAGTGCGCCCTGACGCCCCCAGGGGGATCCTGCCCAGCCAGCGTGTAGCAGAGGGTAACACCCTCGCACAACCAATGGGACAGGCGCTGCTCCGACAGTGCCTTACCAGCACGAGCCCCACCGTAACAGACAAAAAGCTGGTCGGTAACCCTGAAATCCTGAGTACGGCTGAGGTAAATCCCCAAGCACGGACTGGACATGACAGGTGAAGGCCCGCATCTAACTCACCAGTGTGAGAAGGAGGACGAAACGCCTGAACCACAATATCCCGGGAGCGGAAGGAACTCCGGATATTCTCAGGCACGAAAGCAGGATTAGGTCGCAGAGTGACACCGCAATCGGTCCGAAAAGACAGGCACTCTGGATGTACCGAGAGAGCACAGAGCTCACCTACGCGTTTAGCGGAAGTGACAGCCAGAAGGAACGCGGTCCTGAAGGACAGCTGTCCCAACGGCGCCCGCTCGAGCGGCTCAAACGGGGCCAAGGACAACCGACCGAGGACCAATTGAAGATCCCAAGTCGGAGCCAAGGAGCGTTGCACCGGCTTAACGCGTCGAGCGCCAAGCAGGAAACGCTTTACAAGAACAAGAGGGTGGCTGAACAAGACATCCCCTCAAACCCCTCATGATAGGAGGATATAGCTGCTGCATATACCCTCACCGTCGAAGCCGACAGTCTATCAAGGAGAGACTGGAGGTAACTAAGGACAGCAACCAGGGGGCAGGAGACTGAGTCCTGGCCCCCCGCCTTACACCACACTTGGAACATACGTCATCTGCCCGCGTAAGCGCGACAGTGGAGGGAGCATGCGCATTCCAGATGGTAACACCATCAGGATCAAGAACCTTCGCCCCTCAACGTACCCGTCCCAACAACTGACCTAACAGATGTATGGGGAAGAATCCCTGGCGGCACGGCATCGGTCCCAGACCTGCCTGGCCATGTCCAGACGCAATCCTCACCCGTCAGGATGAGGGCCGCCCCGCGACAGTACACCTGCACCCACATTCTCCCTGCCGGGGATGTGGGGAGCCCTTAGGCCGCGCAGATGGAGGACGCCCATAGCCAGCCGCCCGCCGCCTGGTGCAGACAGGGGGAGCGTACTCCTCCCTGTCTGTCGATACACGACACTGACGTCGTATCGTCCGTCCTGATCAACACCATTTGTGGACCAGAAGGACCGCTTTCAACACCAACACATTGAACGTAGCGCAGACCGGGCAGCATGGTTTGCCAGCTGCCCCCTACTGCGTTGGCCCGACGCATCACCAGCGAGGGAGGCGTCGGTGAAAACGCGACGTGAGACAGCGCCGTAACCGTCCTAGGACGGAACCTCCCGAGCGTGTTGACAACACGCTCCGAGATGGATGCCCATAGCCCTCCAACCGTTGACTGGGAAGAGGAATACTCTACATCCAGTCTACAGCAACCCCAGGCTGGTAGAGACCTGCCTGGTACGAGACCTGACGATCCACCTTGACCGCGAAGGACCAGAACGTCATCAGGGCAGAACACTCCGTAACCCCGGATGACGCAGAGGCCCCAGTGCGGCCTCCACGCACTTGGTGAAGATGCGGGGAGCCAGAGAAAACCGAACGGCAGCCTCTGGTACTCATACGCTAACCCTGCAAAGGAAGCGTAGGTAAGCCCTAGGATGGAAGATCGGGGATGCGCATACGCATCCTACAGGTCCATGGAGGAGAACCAGACCCCCACCTGACAGTGTTCAACAGGTAGGAGACGATCCAAAAAATGCTGAACCTTCCCATGGGACAGGTCCAGCCTGGGTCTTACACCCCTCCCTCCCGACTTCTCGGGCAGAGAACACCGGGAGGAGAACGCCACGACGATGGCTTGCTTCGTCCACAGAGATTGGATCTCGTCGACCAGAGCTGTCCCTGCTGGAGACCCCGACAACAGGGTCTGTACCAAACCTGAAAACGGGTGGGGTTGTGTAAACACAAGTCCCCGCCTCACCATTCTCTCCATCTACCTCGACATATGGTACTGCCGTAGTCATATGTGACGACACTCCCAACGCACCCGCCGTCACGTGGCGCAGGTCCGCCAGGAACTGTAGATAGTTGGCCCGGTCCCCCCCGCTGTGCGAAGACAACCCTGGAATCGTGCGAGGAGCGCGTTCCGTGTCGGAACACCTGACCCTGACACCACCCACGAGGCAATCGCACCCAAGGGGGAACCCCGACAGAAAAGGGCCTGTCTGATACGGGGGGCTTCCGATCAAAAAAGCCCCCCCACTGAACACCCCTCCAGAACATGCTGAAGGAGTTGTTCTGCAGCCGGACATGCAAGGTGTAAGGCCCCCATGGGTTCCTACACACCGTAGCCCTGCAGTGATATCACTACCACCCCAAACCATGTGAGCTGCGACCACTTGCCAATATTCCAGGAGTGGGAGCACCAACATGATACCTGGCCTGGCGAAGGCGAGGCCGGGGAAGCCCGCACTGTGTGCCTCAAAAGGTTTCGAGCCCCCCTGCTGACAACACTTAAGTTGACAGACGTAACACCAGGCTCAACCAACACAGTTCAAGGTGTGGGAGCCGCTTGACAGCACAACATTCTCACGGACAGACCCAGGCTCAGCCATCAACTGGGTGTCAGCCCCTGTCTCCATGAGAAGCGAAGAATGGGGCCGCATACGCTTCAATGAAGGTTCGCGGCCCGCAGCCAAAGGAGAACGCTCAGAGCCCCGCTTCTGGGGATACCAGAGAGAGGATTGAACGGGGAGCGGGCTGCTCGCGGCAAAATGACGACGGAGTGGTTTACCAACACCGAAATCACCCAAAATGGCCGATCCCTCGGCCGCCAAGACTGTCGGCCTCGCGATACCCTGTCGATTCTCCAACCAGGGCACCACTGGCGGGGGAAACATGGCCGCCTGTCGAGGGCCCCGTCATCGCCGCTGACGAGGCCGTGCTCTCTCTTCTTCTGGCTGCGCGGTGTGAGGCGGTGTAGGGCCTAGGACAATACCGCCCGCGCTCCAGCAGAAGACCAAAATCCCCTGCGGAGAGGGGAACCCTGAGCGGTTATAGCTTGCGGCTGGGTCAAAGCTAATAACGTCAACAACCTTGCGCGATGTGTCGACGTCGGCCGGCCCTCAAGGCCCCTCCACCAGACACCATTTCTTTAATAGAAAAAACACCAATTCGAACACAGTTCTAATCGTTGCCAATTCCATACCGTGGCGGTACAAGCCTTAACAGCCCACCAGCCACTCGCCAGGCCGACCCATGGTGTCGGCCGGGCGGGGCATTGTTTCAATATATCAAAAACAAAGGACTGACGTTAACATGGAGCACCAGTGGTGATTGCAAACAGCACCCTCCACTGTGGTGTGGACCATGAAAAGGTTAAATGAATAAAAGAGCTAAACCACAAAAACTGTAGAATGAGCAAACCCATACACACAAAGTTTAAGGGGAGACGGACCAGACCCGTCTTCATTCAAAATATTCACAACAGAACACCAGCCCTAGTTTAGCCCATTTACCAAAAAAGGTAAACAAAGCCCCCCCCCCGCACTACTCCCCCAGTATACCGATTGACCGTCAGTATGAATGGTTTGAGAGGAGAGAAAGCTGTAGCAAGACAGACCTTCTCATAGCAGAGTGACAAAATGAAACAATAGCCCCCTACACAGGGCCGCCCCAGGAGATGGGGGGCCTCGCGTCAAAAAACGCACAGGGCCTCAAATTTCTCCCAAGCGGCCCTGCCCTTATACTACTGCAGCCTAACGCCAGGCAATGTGGAACCCAAGACAACAATTGCCTGTGCACAGACACGCAACATGTTTACCATGTCGGCTGGACCCATAGCCCCACTACCCGACGCCAACCCAGATGGGAACACCGTTCAACAAACCCCGCCGGAACACAAGGTAATACCTGGCTAGAACCTAGCCACGACCTACCCCGTTGTCAACCCATTTACCCGAAAAAGGTAAATAGAACTCAAAACCCCACAACAGCTACCGACTGACCTTCATTGATGAACCGGGCAAGAGGCGGGAGAGTGACAACATCTCACGGCGGAGACATTAAAACAGCATAGCAATTAGCAGTAGTGATAGCATGCGGCAGTAGCGATAGCATGTTAGCATAGCTTTAGATGTTTTAGCAGCACGCCCAAGACAGCTTGGAAACCGTTCCCTGCAGAGAACGTTCACCAAACCATCTTGCCCCTGGCGCCAACACACAACAAGGTTGTGTTAACAACACAAACCAGCATTACTAACACTAATACCCATGCCTGAAGACACAGGGCCTACCTGAGTACAAGCTGGCCCGACAGCCAGCCTTGTACAGCTGAACCTCGATGTGCAGTCATCAAACGAGGAACATCACAGGCCCGTCGTGTCGCCGAAAACATGCGTTGAAGATGCCAGGGGCCAGCAACCTCCGGTAAGCTTCCAACATTATTAATCTTCCTTAATCTTTTCATTCCGCTAGCTCGTATGGTGCACGCATCCAACACGCTGGGACGAAAATAGAGGAAGGGTGTTTCATGACCAGGGTCATGGTTATATGGGCGGTGGCCACCATAAGGGGCGGGGCCCCATACAGGTGGGGTGCATGTGTTTTTGTTCATGGGAGATACATTAGGTATCACAGGAGATATGAGTATCTCGTAAGGCTCAGAGCGGGACGCGATGCAATACGATATATAACTAGGGACAAGGTTTTTTGAGTATAGTTTTTTTATTTAAAAATTAAACCCACAATAAATCTAAATCGTTCAACTTCTGAATGAATGAATGAATGAATGAATGAATGAATGAATGAATAGTTTTATTTTCGGTCTTTGTTTACAGATAAATCAAAAAACACATGTGTGGACTTTCAAAAAAAATTAAAAAAAAATAAAAAAAATCACAAATGTACATAATTATTCAAAGTAAGCTCACACACAAAATCCAAACTCAATGACCGAAAAAAGGAATAGGCTGAAGGACATGCTTATTTTTGCCTATCCTTTACAATTCTTATACTAAATATACTTTAATATAAGAAAGACAAATTTAAAATATGCTGCAAGATATAAATTTCTCTTTTTCTTTAAGGCTACGTTTAGACGAGCGTTTTGTGAACAGAAACCGCAAAAGTCGTTTTGCGGTTTCACTTTTAATTTTACGTTTAGACAAGCGTTTTGGGGTGGAATTCTCCGTGCAGACGACGCTGTAATGACGGAGCCTCGCTGTCACACGATTGGCGCATATGTCACATGACGTGCTGTGAAGACCCGCCCTACTCTGCCTCTGATTCGCAGACTGTGGATGGGGAATGTGATTGGACCAAAGCAGAGTCACTCACAGACAGTGGGTCCACTCACGCCGCGGGACAGATTCTTGTGTATTTAACCCTTTCACTGCCACACGACAGCCGGTTGTGTGATAGTAGAGGGTTAACCTTCTGTCGTGTGGCAGTGAAAGGGTTAAAAGTACTGCCAATGTAGCCTTCAGGTGATCTCCGTTGATATAGTCAGACATACTTGCTTTGTTTACGTCTCGGCTACTGGCGCATACCTGCTACCTGTGACGTAAGCAGTACGCGCGACCAGAGCCGTGACAACCCTTTCGTCATCGTTTTAACAGATTTATACGGTTTTGACAGTTTAGACGAGAGCGCAAAGCTTTTGCGTTTCTAGGAATTCCACCCTGGAAGGCAGTCTCACTTTTTTGCGGTTTCACCCCGTAAAAACGCAGTTTCCGTATAAACGAAAGGCACATCCGAAAAAATATTTTTGAGGATTCACCTGCTAGCGTTTCCGTCTAAACGGGGCCTAAGAGAAAAAAGAAAAGAGAAAATAAATGTTTGATGTTTCACTCAAAACTGTATTCCTGAATTATTTTATCCTTCAGGGCCTTTTTAAATCTCCCCTGAGAGGTACACAACTTCAACCCGTCACTAAGACTATTCCACAATTTAACTCCCAAAATTGAAACACATCTAGCTTTTACATTGGTTCTTACCTTTTTATATGTTTTAAGAATACACAATAGGGATGTCCCGATCAATTTTTTTTGCTCCCGATCCGATCCCGATCATGTGATTTTTTGAGTATCTACCGATACCGATCTTTCCCGATCCGATCTTAAAAAAAAATAAAAATTAGGACCAAGCCTTGCATCACGTGTCCCCTCCGGTACACGAGGAGGCAGCTGTCACATCTTTTCACCTGAACAGCGCGATCTCTCAGTGGCAAGGAGTAACGCGTGGGAGGCTCACGGTGCCCCCGATACTTCCTCCCCACCCACTGGCTTTCCCACCCCTAACACTGCCAATTGTGTTAGTATGAACAACCAGCCAAGCCAGTAGCAACGCCGAGAGCTGGGCTCGAACCCAGCATCTCCTGCGTTAGTGGCAAGCGCCTTGCCATTAGTAACTAATTTGACGCATTTTTGTCAGAAACTGGCGAAGCGAGACTGTTGCCTCAATAGTCCCTCGAGGGGCTCGAGGTGGCTCGAGCACCGGTGGCTCACATTACATTCACCCTGAATGTTGACGTTATCCAGGTGAAAAGTTAACTTCATTCAAGCGAGGCATTGCAACCGGAGTAATCTAAAAACTGAATGATGATATGCAATTTAAAACCAAAACTAAGGCCTCAGTATGAGTTTAAGACGTGAACATGGTCATGTTTGTTGAATAAATAAATTAAAAAAAAAAAAAAAATTCGCTCCCGATTTTCTGAATATCGTGTGATCGGCCCCGATCCCGATCACGTGATCGGATTGGGACATCCCTAATACACAACCCTCTTAAATTATACTTTCCTGGTCTTGATTGAAAGAGACATTAAATACAAGCTGGTAGGTTCTTACTCTTAGCAAGAAAAATTATCTCCAAGGTTTTTATGTAAACCATATCTACTAATTTTAATGTGCAGGACTTTATGAATAATGGATTTGTCGATTCAAGATAACTAGCTTTATTTATTATTCTAATAGCTCTTTTCTGTAGTTTAATAATAGGATCTATATTTGTTTTATAAACATTCCCCCAGACCTCAACACAATATGACATGTATGGCACCACAAGTGAAAAATACAATATATGCAAACATTTCTGGTTTAACAGCTCCCTTGTTTTGTACAGAATGCCAACAGATTTGGCTAATTTACCTTTGATATATTGTATATGTGGCTTCCAACAGAGTTTGTGATCTATAATCACACCTAAGAATTTTGTTTCATATACTCTTTCAATTTCGGTTCCATTTAAATTCAGTTTAACTTCACAGTTGGTAGGAACACCACCAAATACCATACATTTGTTTTATGTTTGTTTAAACTTAATCATGAAGATCTTTGAAATTACACCATTGAACTAAATCTAAAAAACAGCTACTTCCCAATAGAAAGTACCCTATAAATTATGATTTTGTATATATTTAGCCCATCACAATATAATGTAATGCCTTGGGTTTAAATAGATAATAACATAGTAAATATCTATGTCTGAATACTTAATTGTTTTGTTAAATCGTTTTTCTTGTTGTGGGACAGCACTTTGAACTTATTTAGTAGAATGCCCCATATATAGCCCCCTTATATACAGTACACAGAGGCAGATAAAACACAATTATCTGGGGTAATCAAGGGATCATGCACAATTTTCAAAACATGCAATATGAAATCACTGCAAACAAAGGAATAAAAAAACTAAATAATAGCCCTGCATAATAAAATCCAAATGAAACCAAACCGTAAAAGCCATCAGGTTCATCCTGTTGCACAATCATGAGCCAACACCAGGATTACACAAGGATGTGGAAGTTCAAATGCAACACAAATGAACCCTTTCACTACCACACTACAAAGGATTAACGCTTTCACTACAGGTAGTGAAAGGTTAACCTTCTGTAGTGTGGTAGTTAAAGGTTCTGTAGTGTGGTAGTGAAAGGGTTAACCTTCTGTAGTGTGGTAGTAAAAGGTTAACCTTCTGTAGTGTGGTAGTGAAAGTGTTAAGCCTTTGTAGTGTGGTAGTGAAAGGGTTAACATTATGTATTGTGGTAGTGAAAGGGTTAATCACAGATGTTGTAATGTCATATGTCATTGGACATCTGCTCTCGGATTGGCGTTTGTTCTTGCAAGATGGGAGACAACGGCTGGTCAACTCTTTTGAGCGGTGACTTACACCCTTCCCCCAACGAATGAAACCTGGCTGCTTTTACTCTCTTTGTCATTGACAATGTGTCCCTGGTGTTTTTGTTTGTCACGTGAGCTCAGAGACCAGTGTCGTACCATACTAGACTCTATGATGACCACGGGCCATCACATGACCAAATATCATTAGACCAGAATGTAATTTGCGACCAATATTAAACCTAGAGAGGGAAAGATTTATCACGGTCATAACATCATTGCATTTACATCCCCCAGGATGAAAACCTAGACCCGAGGTGGTTATAAACACAGGGACAAGTACCCACACCCTCGTTACCTATTCCACCTTCCCCCAAGCACGCATCCCTCCATCCCATTGAAGCAGTTCGGTCCACGCTGAAACCCCATCTCGGCAAAAAAAAAAAAAGATGCCATAACTTAAGGCATCATAACGAATTGGAACTGATTAATCCCTCCCAACTGTGTCCATAATTATGCAGTGAGTTACATTAAGTGAAGGATCCTGCTAAAGACAAAGGGACATGGAGAAACAGTGTGTGACAGTCGTGGCGTACATTTTCAACCAATCTCCCTAATTAACGTCAACGCCACACATCCACTGCTATGTTGGTGGAGGAGTGCTACTGTTTTGAGCAAAATGATGCATGATGAACTGGAGCTGTACCATCTTAATGGGTGTATTAGAAAATAAGAAATAAAGAAATAACAGGGGAGTGTGTGTGTGTGTGGGGGGGGGGGGGGCTGATGGGTTCAAACATAGCTTAGAGACATGCACACAAGCCAGGCTGGTAGCTCCAAGTAATGTTAAGGGCACATTCGACACATGCTACAAAACATTATTTTCGTTATTTGTACCTGTAGCTTGAACAGGGCAGAATATTTAACGTTGGTTAAAAATCCACTGACGGACGGTTTAAGTGGCGGGTGGGTGGGTATGTGCGGAGGTATAGCCACCAAAAAGTCTTGACAGAGGAATTTAGGGTAGAACTGTAGAAACAAAGATATACGGCGAATGGAGATGAAGGCTGCGCTATTAGCACCTGCCTGCCTTCCCAGCTGAAAGATAAATCTGGTGGCAGTCAGCAGCAGCAGAGGCTGGCGGATGTTATGGCTGCTTCACTAAACAAAACATACAACATAATTTATTGGTTAAGTAACCTTGAAACAGCCATCATTGTAATGCGGGTGGCGGTTTCACTGCCCCGTTTCTCGGCAGGGAATAAGTAAACAAAGGCCCCAGCTGTTTTATTTTATGTGGATGTTGCAAGGTGTGTATTAGGCTCAGCCGTAATATAGCAACAACTAGTTATTCTGACCATGCTAATGCTGCCGGTAATGGGATGCACTGGTATTATTTGCCTTGATGTAAGGCTTCTGTGTATAGCTGGGGTTCACTTTCAGTCATAGTTCCACAATGGTAGCCATGGCACTGCTCATCTATGCAACATGTAGTATAATAGTAAGTGGCAGTCCTGGTATATTTGTTACCCTAGGCAAGATAATATAATTTAAAGCCTCCGACCCCATGTGGCTCTTAGCCCTGATACAAAGAGTTGTTTGTAAGTGGAGACGTCATCAGTGGCCTAAAATAGGATACACAAAAACATTGTGTCTGTCGTGCAGAATGCAGTTAATCTCTATCAGAGCGATGCATTGGATTTTCATATTGCCTGCTCTGTTACCTAGAAACAGCCTCTCACCTCTGCTCTGTGAGCTAAGATAACATATTCCATTATTGATCCCCTTGGGGAAATTCAGGAATCATAGCAGCATGGGGGAGAGGGGAGGGGAGGTACAGGTATGGTCACGGTAATAGTAGAAAGACATAAATATATGGGTATAAAAACAAAGGTGCAGATGAGGGTCTGTATTCCCTATTGGTTATATTATATGTTACAATAAATATAGGCAATACACATTTCTTATCTGAATATATACTATGAGTAGGAGTAAAAGTATACACAGTATAAACAAGGTGCAGTATACACAAGGCATGATATATACGTCATACGTTGTAGTCCGTGCAGGTTTTGGTGGTTAAGAGTCAGACACATTTAGTGGTCAGACATTCCTAATAGTTCTTGAGTTCTGCAGCCGTTAGTTCTCCAGCTGCTGGCAGCGGTCCATGCCCACGGTTATGGAGCCTGATGGCTGCTGGCATGAAGGACTGGCCAAGGCAGTTAGTGGAGTGTCAGGAGGGTATGAGTCTGTGGCTGAACATGCTTCTCATGGCTAGATACTCATAGAGGGGGTGGGAGGGGTTCACCAGGATAGCGGCCAGCTTCCTTCTCATCCTCCTATCTGCCACCACCTCTAGTTTGACCAGCTTGACTCCCACCACGGAGCTAGCCTTCACCAGCTTGTTCAGTGTACCTTGAGATGATGTAGCCCCCCCCCCCTCCCAGCATACAACGGCAAAAAAGAAGATACTGGCTACTACAGACTTGTAAAACGACTGCAGCGTCTATTGCACACACTGAAGGACCTGAGTCTCCTCAGGAAGAACAGTCTGCTCTGTCCCTGCTTGTAGAGGGCCTTTGTGTTGTATGACCAGTCTAATTAGTTGTGCAGGTGTACTCCAAGGAACTTGTATGTCTCCACCATCTCCACCTCATCCCCTCGGATGGTGATGGTATAGTTGGCTTGCCTCTCCGGTAGTCCACCACCATGATTCTCACTGAGCTGCGTGGCCTCTCCATATGCGGGTAGGCTCTGTGGAGGTTGTAGAGATGATGGCATCCTCCACAACAATGTTTGGCAGGTATACCAAACTGCAGGAGGTCGAGGGAGTCATACACCAGGGGCGTAGACACACTGGATCAATGAATGCAAAGCAGGCTAAACTCTGGATGAAAGGTGATGCTCTACTTCCCTTTTCCACCTTGGTCTAGAGTACTCTAGGCTGATTTTCATTGAGAGAAATACATTGGCTAAGTGACCTGTTAACGTTCGGCGGGTCGTATACGGCCTGTTTCGCACTTTGCTCTCGTCTGCCGGCTCCAGGCTGCATGTTTTGCCATGCAACCAATCGCCTACATTGTTGGAAAGTTGAATTTGCCGCCTTTCGATCGTCACCACACTTACAAGACGAAATATCCGCCAAGCTTCATTTGACAAGCCGTTCGGACGAGTGACCATGTCCGGTCTGTCCGGGTGCTGAACTGACCTGTCACCGCTGATGGCGAAAATGATTAACCACCATTGTAGCCAGGGAGCGTCTACTCCGAAAGCGATCCCAGACGAGCACTGATTGCAACAGGAAAGGGGCAGAAGAAGACCAACAAGTTCTTTGTTTTGACTCGTGTGTCTAAATGAATGGCAGCGGACGGCCATTTTGGATGATCACGCTGAATTATTGCGGTACACACATTACAAAAAACGTTGTAAAACACACATTTTCCATGGGATTTTTATAAACGTTGGACCTGTATGACTATAAGACCTCAGGCTATGGAACCATTATGTTTTCCAGCTCCTATCTCTCAGCTGGAACCTAAAAACAGGCATCTGGCAACACAAAAGTAAGGATCAAATATTGTATTTATATCAGTGTGTTCAAACCTCTGTTTCTCTATTACACTAGCACTCTAAGTGATTTTTCTTTATTGTGTAAGAAACTTCAGAATGTTACCTTTCAAAAGAGACCACACTCATGCATGTGCTATAAGTATAAAGTATAAATCGTAAATCACTTTGGGTATGCAATCGACAGGCGTTTTATGCAAAATGTGCCTGCCTGTTAAGGGGTTAATTGATAAATGTGTGGGAATGAGTGAGTATGTGTTCGCTGGAAGCTGGAACTGATCACCAATAAAGGTCAGCTGGTGTTTCAGACGGGTTGAAGCTTGTGGAATACGACTTAGTAGTATACGACTTCCCCACGAGACGAAAAGTTACTCAAGAGCTAGTAAATGGTAAATGGTGATTTTATATAGTGCTTTTATCCAAAGCGCTTTACAATTTTGTTCCTCGCATTCACCCATTCACTCACACATTCAAAGAGAAGTCGCCTATTCTCAGTCCTTGCCCCACAATGGTGGAATGAACTACCCACCCTAGTTAGGACAGCCAAAACCCGTCCAATCTTTCGCCGTCGACTAAAGACGCACTTCTTCAACCATTATCTGAAAAAAATTAAAAATAAAAGAAATCTAACCCTACTGTAATTAACCTTACTGTCATGCACTTGTCCTAATAAACTAACCTACACTGTAGCACTCAACACTTTGATGAACATTGTTACTCAAGTTTCAAGTTTCTTTATTAGTTGTCATCATACAGAAATACAGAATACTTTTGCATGAAATGTTTCTTTCTGTTTTGCTCCTGAGAGTGTGCTAGATAAAATAACAAGATAGTGTAAAATAGTATAATATAAGTATAAAATTGAAAGTCAAGTATGTAAACAAGTGTAAACAAAACAAACATGTCAAATATACATATACAGTATATGTACAGTCAATACTTCTGTACAGTCTATACAGTCAGCTACTATACAGTACAGTGTAGAATGGTGAGGTATAGCTTAGCTTGTGGTGCCACCTTGTGGTGGTGAGGTGCAATGAGGTGCATGGGATTGATGATATAAAGTGTGTGTTAGTGTCTAAGGTGGGTAAAGTGGGTGCTACAGTGTGTTTTTTATTTAAAGTGAGTGTGTGCATGTGGATGTGTGTGTTGTGGGTGTATTTGTTCTGTTATTGTTCATTGTTCATTGAGCATCCTGATGACCTGGGGATAGAAGCTCCTTCTGAGTCTCTCTGTGCTTGCCATGAGACTCCGGTGTCGCTTGCCTGACCGCAGCAGTTCAAAGAGGCAGTTGTTTGGGTGGCTGGGGTCTTTGTTTATTCTCTTAGCCTTACCCATACAGAACTTGTTGTAAGTGTCTTGGAGAGTGGGAAGCCCCCCTCCAATTGTGCGTTCGGCTGAACGGGCCACTCTCTGTAGTCTGCTACGGTCTTGTGCAGTGCTATTCCCAAACCAGGAGGTGATATTGCCAGTCAGGATGCTCTCTATTGTGCATGAGTAGAAGTTCTTGAGGATCTTGTGACTCACTTTGAACTTCCTTAGGCACCTAAGGAAGTAGAGGCGTTGTCATGCCTTCTTGATAACACTGTCAATGTGTGTGGTCCATGTCAAGTCCTCGGATATGTGGACGCCGAGGTACTTAAAACTGTTCACTCTCTCAACTGGTGCTCCGTTGATGCTGAGGGGGCTGTAGTCCCTGACCGCGACCTCCTAAAGTCCACAATCATCTCCTTTGTTTTGCTGACATTCAGGGAGAGGCTGTTCTCTTGACACCATCCCGCTAGAACCTTGACCTCCTCCAGGTAGGCCCTCTCGTCGTTTGCAGAGATCAGGCCCACCACTACTGTGTCGTCAGCGAATTTGATGATTGTGTTGTTGTTCCGCTGTGCCACACAGTCATGTGTGTGTACAGGGAGTAGAGGAGGGGACTCAGAACACAGCCCTGGGGGGCCCCTATGTTGAGAGTGATGGATGAGGAGGTGCAGTTGCCTGCTCTCACCACCTGGGGTCTGCCCGTCAGGAAGTCCAAGACCCACTGGCAGAGGTCATAGTTCAAGCCCAGGTCCCGGAGCTTGGCTATGAGTTTGGAGGGGACTATGGTATTGAATGCTGAGCTGTAGTTGATGAATAGCATTCTCACATAGTTCCCCTGCCTCTTGTCCAGGTGTGATGCTGCTGTGTGCAGCACATGGGCTATGGCGTTCTCCGTGGACCTGTTGGGGCGGTATGCAAATTGCAGGGGGTCCGGGTTGATGGGGAGGGAGGAACAGATGTAGCCCTTCACTAGCTTCTCAAAGCACTTCATGGCTATGGAGGTGAAAGCTACAGGGCGGTAGTCGTTGAGGCAAGCAGGCTTGGATTTTTTGGGTTCAGATGATAGAGTTGTGCCCTTCCTGATGACTTGTCGTACAGAACCTATAAGTCGCTTTGGATAAAAGCGTCAGCTAAATAACTAAATGTAAATATAAATGACATTCAATGCAATGTGCCAACCTGCTCATCGGGAGCAATTAGGGGTTAAGTGCTCATGGACACTTCGACGTGCTGCCCGGGAGGAGCAGGAATCGAACTGGAAACCGATTACCAGACGACCGCTCTACCTCCTGCGCCACTGTCGCAACCCGCTAGTGTTATATATTTCTCGTCGTTTTGGTAACGCTGCACAGCACACAAAATCATGGAGAGAGTGGAATAAACAGAGCTGTCAAGTCGTCCGCTCGCAAAACGTGGACCTGAGATGCCGCGGGTCAAAGCTCGGGGGAAAAGCACTTCCCTTCCACAAGCCTCTCAGTCGGTCTCAGAGGTCACACTACCCCTCGGGGTAACTGTCAGTGCGGCGAGCATTAAATATTCTACCCTCGGGGCACGCACAACACAAGTGCTGCATTTTACCAATATTAGCTCTGTGCATTAGCAAGTGTAATAATGTAGTCCATCATTATTGCATGGCGCATTCGCTACACATTTGCATCAGCGGAAGCATAGTGGAAGGCTCGGGATGCTGTCTCGTCTTCAATTAATGTAGGCAGAGGGAGGGGTTGGTTGGAGTGTTTGGTCTGGGCTAAAAGCACAGTTGCGGGTCAAATCTTCAAGCAATAAAACTTCTCAGCAGCAGCGGTGGATGTTCCTGACTTAGATTAGATTCAAATGTATTGTCATTATACAGCACAGGTACAGTACAATGAAAAATAAGTTTGGCATCCAACCAGAGCAAATATAGCAGTAAAGTGCAACAGCCATATATGTACAGGTGATTAAAACGGGTACAAAATATACAAATTAGTCCTACTGTGTGTAGTGCTAATCTGATGTATGTACAGAGTTGTAGTATAATATGTACAGTGGTACAGGTGTAAAGACAGTATGGTGGTAGTCATACCGGCCAGCATCGTAACTACTGTAGGTGTGGATAGGTATATATGCGGTGAGAATAAATATATATATATATATATGGTATATAGCCTACTGTACAGCATTATTGTACATGCTATCATACAGAGCTATGGATTATAGTGTTACAAATATATAATGTTGATATAATGCTAGTATCTACTTAAGGGGTATTCAAAGAAGGGAAACATTACAATGAAAAGGCCTCACCTTTTGACAGCCTCTTAACGTGCAACGGCCTGGCCCCGGGCCCTCTTGAGGACAATCCGTTCAGCGGTTCTCGAGTTGTATGCCGATATGTGAAGTGTGCACCATTGTACACGGCAGACTCCGTCAATCATTTGGCGATCTCGGAAATGATTGGACAGGTTTGTAGTCAATGAGTGTGGGTTTCCAATGATATCCCACTTGGGGATGTGCGAATCAGGGATCTAGGTGAAAAGTGATGAGCGAAAACCGGAAGAGAAAAAAACGCTGAATTAATTGAAGTCAATGAGGAAATGGAATCCTGGAGAGCTTTTTTGTTTGTACATAGTTTACCAAAATTGCTCCTAATTACTCATTTCTGAACGGATTCTTATGAAATTTGGACATTTACTACATAAGACTCCAGGCTATGGAACCGGTGTGTTTTCCAGCTTATACAATTTCTTTTGGATATACTATTTTTGGATATTGCAACTACTACAGAAAAACGTGAGTAACAAGTTGTTCTACAACTCAAGTTCATGTTACTCTATTTCATTAGCACTAAAAGTGATCTTTCTTTATTGTATCAGAAACTCCAGAATGTTATGTTTCAAAAAAAGACCAGGCATATGCATGTGCTATAAGTATAAAGTATAGTATTTTTGGTTTGCAGTCCTCACAAACGAAAACAAAAATGCCCACTTTTTGAGGTTAAGTCCCTAATTGACCAAACAATGTAAGAAGAGGATCATTCACTCGATCGAGCCAATGGAGCATTAAATTAATATCCATAATACAAACAAGGAGATAAAAGGGAGGGAAAAGCCCTCTCTTCTTGATGGATTTAAAGAACAGCTACTTCCCCTGGGCAAACAGACTACTGACGGATAAACTCTGAACTATCACATGAGCATAAACACAGAAGCACCAAAACCATTTCACTACCACACTACAGAAGGTTAACCCATTCACTACCACACTACAGACAGAACCGTTTGTAGTGTGGTAGTGAAGGGTTAACCTTCTGTAGTATGGTAGTGAAGGGTTAACATTATGTAGCGTGGTAGTGAAAGGGTTAACATTATGTAGCGTGGTAGTGAAAGGGTTAACCTGCTGTAGTATGGTAGTGAAAGGGTTAACCTTCTGTAATGTGGTAGTGAAAGGGTAAACCGTCGGTAGTGTGGTAGTGAAAGGGTTAACCGTACGTAGTGTGGTAGTGAAAGGGTTAACCTTATGTAGTGTGGTTGTGAAAGGGTTAACCCTTTGTCGTGTAGCAGTGAAATGGTTAACCTTTTGTATTGTCGTAGTGAAAGGGTTAACCATTTGGTAGTGTGGTAGTGAAAGGGTTAAGTGACTTACACACCACACAAGCACACTTATTATACGCACACACTGCTGCTTGATTGATTGATTGATTGAAAAGTGTATTAACAGATTGCAGAATGGGTACAGTACAGTACAGCTCAATACATACAATTGTTAAGGGGATGCAGACCAGAGAAAGACTTTCGTCTTACATCAGGGTCCCCCATTTTCAATTCATCATATGACACACACGACATACAGATAGACAGTACTGCTACATCTATACATTTATGACATACCAGATTTGCAAATACAGTACCGTTTGTGATACAAAAAGTGTCCAGAAAAAGAGTGTATATACATTTGACGTAGAAACTGTACATTGGAGGAGGTTGGGTAGGTAGGGTGGGGTTGGGTGGGGCTGTACATTGGAGGCTAACATATACCTTGTATTATATAGTTTGTATAGATCGAATATACATTGTGTATTGTGTTTAGTTTATTGTTTATAGTTTTAGTTTATAGTTTATTTATACAGTTAATATAGTATAGTTTGTATAGATAGAAGATACGTTGTGTATCATGTTTAGCTTATAGTTTATAGTTTATTTATACAGTTAGTATAGTGTAGTTTGTATCGATAGAATATACGTTGGGTATTGTGTTTAGTTTATAGTTATAGTTTATATTTATAGTTTATAGTTGTAGAGTTTATATAGATAATTATATTTACAAATCTATAGTTGAGGAGCCGGGAAAAAGCCTCTCACGTTTCTCTGAATGTATGTATATTTGAAAAAGCTGTGACAATAAACTAATCTGAATCTGAAACATGGTGCTAAGCTCTAGGTACATCTGCAACATGCCTGCCGAGACATGAGGAACATCCAGGAACCAGTCCAGTGTTGAGTTAGCGGGCAGAAGGCGGACCCTGGCTGGATAAGGCCCCGCAGGGTACAGCACCATACCCCCTCTGAGCTAGCCCAGGCCCCAGTGACCCAAACAATAGACCAAGCCTTTGTTGTTGCCAGCTTACTGTTGGGATTTGCTTTCTTATTCTGGTTCAACTGGCAGCGTGGCCGATGGAGGGAATTCATACAGGCAGGCAGGAGAAGCATGCTCACAAAAAGATATGCTTTGTCTATTCGGCTTCAAAGAAGCCAGTGAGCTATCGGTCCGTCGTACGCTTTACTTGGAATTGAGCCTTTCGTTTGATCTAGGTCCATACAATGGCAGTTCAATTTAGTCCAACTGGGCTTGGGTATTTGCATTCGCAGGGGCACTGTGATATTGGAGGGTTGGTGACAGAAAACACGTAGGAGTCCTTTGCTGCAAGAACACAAGGAGGGCAAGCCTTCAATAATGCATTTCAGACGGGGGGCAGACTGTTTGTTTGCGTGTATGTGTGTGTGCGTGTATCTGTGTGTGTGTGCTTGTGTGTGTATGTTAATGTGTGTGAGGGTGTGTGTGTACTCCGTGTGTGTGTACTCTGTGTGTGTGTGTACTCTGTGTGTGTGTGTGTGTGTGTGTGTGTGTGTGTGTGTGTGCATACTCGTGTGTGTGTGTGTGTGTGTGTGTGTGTGTGTGTGTGTGTGTGTGTGTGTGTGTGTGTGTGTGTGTGTGTGTGTGTGTGTGTGTGTGTGTGTGTGTGTGTGTGTGTGTGTGTCCGTGATCATCTGTGTGTGTGTAAGTGCACGTGGATGACGGAGTGCTGCACATCACTCACAGGCTGCTTATGTTCAGCCACGGCCAGGCAGCGCGGGGTTAAATTGTATGGAAAGTATTGATGAAGTGCCCGGAGGGCAGCCGTCCTGTCATGTCCCGATCAATAATTTAACCATCTTTTATTATTCTCTTTTCTACCTCACTAGGTCTGTGACGAGGAATGTGGGCTCCTTCAGACACTTAATCATTTAGGTTTTCATCACCGGGACAATAATAAATGAAACACTCATATCATATGCAAACATAACGTCAATTGTGATACTGAGGACGGATCTCATTCCACACCCAATACACAAGAAGAAGAAAAAAAACAAGAAAAAAGATTAACAGAGAGGCAGGTTTATTGTGTTACAATATCCTTGGTAATGTGTGTCTCTCTCTCCCTCTCTCTCTCTCTCTCTCTCTCTCTCTCTCTCTCTCTCTCTCTCTCTCTCTCTCTCTCTCTCTCTCTCTCTCTCTCTCTCTCTCTCTCTCTCTCTCTCTCTCTCTCTCTCTCTCTCTCTCTCTCTCTCTCCTTTTGTTTTAATTTCACACGCATTGACTTTCTGGACATTTCCTGGCTGACAACAACACAACAATTATGTTTTTAATCTTCTGATGCGGAAAATGAGAGGAAAATTACATTTCCATTAGCTGCTGAGACAGGAAGACTCAGGGCGCCGGTGAAACAAAACACAGACCTGCACGCGGCTCTAATACAAGGGGAACAAATTGGAATTCTTAAACGTGCACCTGAAAGGAAAAGCTCGACCCGTTCAGGTCCACCTCCAGTTGTCGTTATTCACTAATAGCTCCTTGATCCTAACTAGCTTTTTGATAATTGAGGCAATTTAACCCGTGCCTTTAGTCAATCTTGAGTCATCATGAAGGACCACAATAGTGATCAGGCTGAGCACAGTGTGGACGTCCTCAGTGCCTGGATGTTGTGTCCGCTTATTGGTTGAGATGGGGGTGGGGGTGGAGGACCGCCGACTTTCTTTGAAACCGGGGAACGGAGAGGAATATACGCATCCGATAAAGGCATCCGATCCAAAGGACAATGCCACAAAACAACATCCACCTCATTTAGACTTACATTACATTTAGTCATTTAGCCAACGCTTTTATTCAAAGCGACGTACAAGTTCAGTACAATAGTGTTGAGACTTAGGTGCTACAGTCTTGCATGCATAATAGTAAAGACATATTCGCATAGTAGGTATAGTAATATAGGCAAGGAAGATGAATTAGTGGAAAAGAGCATGATAGTAAAAGACAGTACAAAGGGTATTAGTTAAACAAATGTTTTCCTTCATTTCAGATATTGATTGAAGAAGTGTGTTTTTAGTGGACGGCGAAAGATTGGTCGTGTTTCGGCTGTCCTAACTGTGGTGGAAATTTCATTCCACCATTGTGGAGCAAGGACCGAGAATAGCCAGCGTCTCTTTTATGACCCCTCTTGGAGTGGGTCTGAGGCATCCAGAAGATGTCGAGCGGAGGGGTCTTAGAAAACATAGTATGGTACTTTAAGTGTCAGAATTACGGGTTGGTGATAGCAAAACTGTGTGTGAATGTACAGTTTCCGAAGTCTGGATTTCAGGATTCACTATAAGGCTTGGGACCCCCACTGACACTGGGTCTCATTCCCGAACGAATTTACGACCAAAAATGTCCTCTTAGGCAGATTTCTGCCCATTTAAGACATATTAGGGCTGGGAGCGCTAGTCCCCAAATTTTCCTGAGATCAGATTTGAGCGTGGCTGAGAGCAGATTTAAGAGTGCTGAGGAGCACTCTTATGATTGATTGACTAATTGAACATTTTATTAACTTGACTGTGTTCTCATAGTAATTCCTTCATGTTAACGCTACAGGCCTCCTTGGAATTAATTACTTAATCATAATTAAAATAAATATGACAATATTTGTACGATAAGAAATTATGCATTTGATGTCGGAAAAATAAATAATATGGATTCATCTGATCACAGGGCAGCTGCTTAACCATATCTGAACCAGCTATTTTGGACAAATGTATAATTACTTTAATTACTCAGATATTCAAACACAATTATGCAATTATTGTGAAATGATTGAAAATAATAATTATTTAATGCCTTCTGTGGAATTTGTATTTCTTATTTGTTACACATCTGTTTTAATGATTAATTCTATACATTTGAAAGAATGCAGGTCAACATGCAATGTATCCCATTGATTGGTATACAATGGGACAGACCTTTGTTTGATTGATTGATTGATTGATTGATTGATTGATTGATTGATTGATTGATTGATTGAAAACGTTATTAACAGATTGCAGAATGGGTACAGTACAGTACAGCTCAATTACATACAATTGTTAAGGGGATGCAGACCAGAGAAAGACTTTCGTCTTGTTTACATCAGGGTCCCCCATTTTCAATTCATCATAACATATATGACACACACGACATACAGATAGACAGTACTGCTACATCTATACATTTATGACATACCAGATTTGCAAATACAGTACTGTTTGTGATACAAAAAGAGTCCAGAAAAGAGAGTATATACATTTGATGTAGAAACTGTTGGAGGAGGTTGGGTAGGAGGGGTGAGTGGGAGACACTGTACAAGCAAAACTGTACATTGGAATATTGACAAAACCATACTTGGTAATTTACTGTACATTGGAGGGGGTTGATATAGCTATAAACCTGCATTCCTTCGAATATATCATTAATCAATTAAACGTATATTGAAATACACTATATAGCCATATACACCAACACTGAAATGACAGTGGATAAATAAATAAATAAGAACTAAAGCTAATCGCATGGAAATAGCAAGTCTTGTGTGCGCCAGTATCGTGTCTAATGAACAGTATAGGCTTACTATATTCTAGTTACTTGTTTCATTAGGATTTAGTAGATACTATATATGCTCTGCTTCTGCCCTACGTACAGTATAAGTACAGACTGTACTGTACCTCTATACTGTACGTAGCGCAGAGCATATAGTATCTACTAAATCCTAATGCAACAAGTCATTAATGGAATAATAAGCCTATACTGCGTTCATTCATTACACCGTAGGCATTAATGGAATAATAAGCCTATACTGCGTTCATTCATTACACCGTCCGTAGGCATTAATGGAATAATAAGCCTATACTGCGTTCATTCATTACACCGTAGGCTACAGTATACTGCGTGTGTGTGTTTGTGTGTTTGTGTGTGTGTGTGTGTGTGTGTGTGTGTGTGTGTGTGTGTGTGTGTGTGTGTGTGTGTGTGTGTGTGTGTGTGTGTGTGTGTGTGTGTGTGTGTGTGTGTGTGTGTGTGTGTGTGTGTGTGTGTGTGTGTGTGTGTGTGTGTGTGTGTGTGTGTGTGTGTGTGTGTGTGTGTGTGTGTGTGTGTGTGTGTGTGTGTGTGTGTGTGTGTGTGTGTGTGTGTGTGTGTGTGTGTGTGTGTGTGTGTGTGTGTGTGTGCGTGCGTGCGTGAGCGCGCGCTGCGGCAGGTGTACCACGAGCTGTATTATGATGACAATACATTAATCTAATCTCATTTCGATGGGTCGCAAGACTCGCAAAGCGCTTCCGCATCCATTTCCACACAGCTGCGTCATTACTTTGCCTTATAAGGAGCTCTGGAGGCGTTGTTTTGTATGCAAATGACCTGAACGGGAACGCGCTTTTGAGTTTAAGACAGAATCACATTCGCCAAGCAGATATCAGGTCATATCATTTGTGCGACCGTTTCAGCCACTTAAGACATATTACCAGCACGTTCGGGACTCAGAGTGAACTTGTCATTGATTCTGTCTCAGTGGTTCCAAGATAAGTCTTCCAAAAGAACTTTTTGAAAAACGTTGGAGAATGAGACCCACTGTCTCTCCTCTCCCCATAGACACCTAGTGTTACTGTCACAATGTGTTACATTAACACACCCTTCCTGGACTACTATTTGCACATAGACTCAAAACTGTAAGCATCTGAACATGACACTGTTCATAATACAATACTGCACAATTGCACAGACCTGATACATATTCTATAGCACTGTATTTCTATTCTAATTTAGTGTATAATCTCTGTTAATTTCATTACACATATTTGTGCACTGTGCATGCTTACCAACTGTTTTATTGCAGCTATACTATCACTGACATCTAAGAAGGGAGATCCCCCCCTTGAACGGCCCTTCTAAGGTTTCTCTCCTCCACATTGCCTGTGGTAAATTTTTTCCTATTGCTAGGTTTTAGTGAGTTTTTCTTTACCTTCGCGTGGGGTATGTCTTGGAGTGTTGCATTCATTTATTTGAAATGTATTGGACTTCATGGTGTTTTTTTTTGTTCTTGATTTATTGTGATGTTTCTTTTTGACTTGTTTAAAGAAGACGAGTCCGGCCCATGGGGACATTAACGTGTAATGTCGGGCCTTACAAATAAATTTGATTTGATTTGATTTACATCCTGCACAATTGTACAGCCCTGTCCTATATTATATTACTGTATTTTTATTATGATTTAGTTTATATATTCTATTTTATTTTATTCTACTTTAATTGTCTGTTAGTAATGTGGCACCAAACCACCAAGACAAATTCCTTGTACTGTATGTACAAACTTACTTGGCAATAAAGACCGATTCTGATTCTGATTCACTACATCAAATGGATGTAATCCATCCTAGGGGTGGTACTTTTGAAAACCGAGGGAGGTTAGGGAAAGCTCTACGTTTGGCTCCAAACTCCCTCCCCATACTCCCAACTGTTTGCAGCTTCTAAAAATATAGCCCTAGGCTTGATGACGTCGCTTTGACATATTGAGTGCTGAAATCCTTCTGAGACTTGAAATATCCGTGCAGCTTCCAATCGGTAATACTCACACTTACTGTACAGATAGAGCATTTACATTTACATTTAGTCATTTAGCTGACGCTTTTATCCAAAGCGGCTTACATGTTCTGTACGACAAGTCATCAGGAAGGGTACAACTCTATCAGCTGAGTTACAATGTTCATCAAAGTGTTGTGTGTTACAGTGTAGGTTAGTTTATTAGGACAAGTGCATGACAGTAAGGTTAGTTAGGGTTAGGTCTTTAAATTTTTTTTTTATTTTTTATTTCAGATAATGGTTAAAGAAGTGCGTCTTTAGTCGATGGCGAAAGATTGGACGGGTTTCGGCTGTCCTAACTGGGGTGGGTAGTTCATTCCACCATTGTGGGGCAAGGACTGAGAATAGGCGACTTCTCTTTGATGACCCTCCCGGAGCTTGGATAGGAGTAGGTCTGAGGCGGCCAGAAGATGCAGAGCATAGGGGTCTTGAGGGTGTGTAGTTAGAGACCATTGACCGGAGGTAGGCGTGAGCGGTATGCTAGGCCGAGGGCCTTGAAGCGGATTCGTGCAGCAATGGGGAGCCAGTGCAGGTCCCTAAGAAGTGGGGTGACATGACCCGACTTCGGTAGGTTTGAGATCAGGCGGGCCACTGCGTTCTGAATGAGTTGAAGAGGCTTGGTGGCAGTGGCCGGGAGGCCAGCGAGCAGTGTGTTGCAGTAGTCGAGGCGGGAGATGACTGTTGATTGGACGAGGAGTTGGGTGGCTTCTTTTGTCAGGAAGGGGCGGATCCTTCTGACGTTGCTCAGGAGGAATCTGCAGGTTCTGGTTGTCGCTGCGATGTGAGCAGAGAAGTTCAACTGGTCGTCGAGGACAACACCAAGGTTCTTGGCGGTAGGGGACACGGTCACAGCTGCATTCTCGACTGTGATGGAAAGGTCGGCCAGGGGGGAGGATTTGGCCGGCAGGTGGAGCAATTCTGTTTTGATTAGGTTCAGTTTTAGGTGGTTGGTCGTCATCCAGGCGGAGATGTCGGACAGACAGGCCGAGATCCGCTCAGAGACGTGGATATCTGAGGGAGGAAAGGAGAGGAAGAGTTGAGTATCATCGGCATAACAATGATACGAGAAGTCATGAGACGTGATAATGTTACCCAGTGATTTAGTGTAGAGGGAGAAGAGAAGGGGTCCTAGGACCGAGCCCTGGGGGACACCCGTCGGCAGGGGGCGGGTGGCCGACAGGGTCCCTCTCCATGATACTTGGTAGGAGCGGTCATTCAGGTATGATGTCAGCCATGTCAGCGCAGAGCCAACCACTCCCATTCGTGCGAGGGCCGCGAGGAGGATCTGATGGTTGACTGTGTCGAAGGCTGCAGATAGATCTAGGAGAATCAGGACAGAGGAGAGGCCCTTCGCTTTTGCTAAGTGAAGTGCCTCTGTGACCGCAATGAGGGCCGTTTCTGTGGAGTGGCCAGTCCGGAAGCCAGACTGATTAGGGTCTAGGAGGTCATTCTGTAAGAGATAAGCAGTAAGTTGGTTGGATACAGCACGTTCAAGTGTTTTAGAAAGGAAGGAGATAAGAGAGACAGGACGATAGTTGTCTTTTTTATGAGAGGCATAGTAGAGTGTTGACTTTGCCTTCGCACATCAAAAATACTCAACCAGTAGGGGGCAGGTTACACCTATGTAGCCACATTTCACTTTTCGTCTCTCCCGTTTCGCTAAAATTGGATTTTTCAACAAGAAGAGGTCTTGCCTCTCAATATATCAGCATTTCAGCAGATCTTAGTTAGCCTCTTAACCTGCAAGGGCCCACATGTGGGCCCTTTTTAGGACGATTTGCCCACCGGCACTTTGGTGACCACTAGTGGCTCGGGTGTGCATATTTTGTAATACAATATATATATCAAATTGAAGGCTTATCAAATTGAAGGCTTATTTGTTGCCTGTCGATAGCGTCAAAATCCGACAAAATCCGTTCAGCGGTTCTCGAATTACATGCCGGTATTTGAGGCTTGTGCAAAGTACACGGTATTGCGCAAAATACCACTCCCGACTCTTGGGGCTCTAGTTCCGTCAATCATTTGGCGATCTCAAAAATTATTGTGGAGGGTTGTAGCCAATGAGTGTGGCTGTCCAATGATACCCCATCTGGGGATGTATGATCTAGGATCTAGGTGAAAAACTAACAAGCAAAAACAGGAAGAGAAAAACAGCCGAATGAATTGAAGTCTATGAGAAAACTGAGTTTTTCATTGTACACAGTTTACCAAAATCACTCCTAATCACTCATTTCTGAATGGATCTTTATGAAATTTGGACATGTACTACATAAGGCTTCAGGCCTGGGGAAATACTACATCTGGACTACTAACTACTACAGAAAAACTTGAGTAACATTTTGGACATTTTAAATCCATGATTTTAAACCATTTGATCCGTGTATCATCCGGATATGTATTTAATATAATCAGAATCAGAAACCCAATAAGGGGCTGTTTATTGTTGTTTTGATTTTGTTCTGAAGTTGAAAATAGAACATGAGAAAATGGGACCCAGGTTCACCCACGATCCCCTTGTCAAGCATGCCAGAGGTTATCACACTGCTAATGATACAGATCATTTTGTTCAGATTCAGATTCAGATTCAGATTACTTTATTCACCATTTTATACAGGTACAAAATGGAACGTGATTTGACATTACAGTGCATATTTTTTCACAATTAAGAACAATACAACAGTAAATAAATAATTTTAAGTAAAGTGCAAGACAGGACAGAACAGTGAGACAACAATAAGACTGTGAAAGTGCGGTGGTTGGGGACATGGATACAGTGCAACACAAAGTTCAAGTCCAGAAGTCCAGCCCTAGCAGCTCGCCATAGAGGGGGGGGGGGAGCAGGGGGACACCTGACTCGTTTACCAGGCGAGCTGCTGAGGGGAAGAAACTCAGTCTGTGGCGGGACTTTAGTGTCTGTTGGTTGAACAGATACAGATACATGTCTGTCGGACATATAGCCATCAATACAAGATTACCTTTAGAGGTCCTAAACTCTGGAACACTCTAAGTTCATCATTGAGGTCAACAACCTCCTTATCTATATTTAAAAAACTATTTTAATTCCATCATAAATTATCAACATATTAAGTTACTGCATCAGTGTTACATATATGGCTGCTTATTTTGTTCTTCTTCGTCATTATATACTTTGTTATTCTCCTCTCCTTTGCCTTCTTGTACATTTTCAAATAAAAAATACAAAAAAAGTTCTTGTTATTGGCTCTTGTTGCTGTGTTTTGAACATGACATATATCCGTGTCTATCTTCCATTTTTTCGCTATAGTGTTTGCCTCATATCTCTGACCCTGTTTTGAGTCTATTTTCTAGACCATGTTGACATGTATTTCGTTCATATCATTATGGACATTGATGGGATGGGAGTGGAACATTGTACAAGCCCTTTGGGCTTTGTTCCCTCCTAGCACTGTTTTCTTAAAATAATGTGCTAAATAAATAAACTAAACTAAACTAAACTAAACTAAACTAAACTAAACTAAACTAAACTAAACTAAACTAAACTAGATACAGATACAGACAGATACAGATACAACAAGATACAAGATTACTTTATTGCCACACAACCAGGGCCCTATTCCCCGTACCTGGTTCAACTAAGTCGATCAAAAGTCCCATTATCCAGATTCAATTAACCAGATGTTTGAATCCGGGATTTCCCTGTTCCTCGAAGGTGGATTCAGTCTTGTTCATTCGAACCAGACTTGATGCTCAGGATCAGTGCACGCGGCCGCTTCAGTTGAAAAGACAGCAGGTGTCGATCGCAGAAATCCTGATTTTCTAACGGCATTGATTGATTGATTGATTTAAAACTTTATTAACAAGATTGCAGAATGGGTACAATACAGTACGGCTCAATAGCCTCGCCGACAAGTTAAATGCATAATCTATAGGCACATTTTAAGTCCCTTATTACCCCAATCAATCAGATTATATTTATTTAAATGTAACTGCTGGCAATAGGCTTAATGCCAATGGAATGAATAATCAAATGAGATCTTGCTAGCGAAAATAATTATTTCAACTATTTCAGAATAAGTATACAAAAACAAGCCCAAAGATAAAGAGTATATCTAATTGATACGAATTAATAGATACTTATGAGGATATCTCTACTGTATGCGCTTAGGTATCATGTAATATAATAAATACATCGTTCCTAAAGTTTTCAGGCCGCGACCCCCGAAATAACGGTGTCAGAGAGCCGCGACCCCCACTATTAGAGGTGGTTGAAACATGCAAACGTTCACACGCACACATATGCATTGGAGGCTTTTAACACGCACAATAACTACACAAAATAACACAATAATCAAACAACCATAAAATGAATACATATAGCGTGTTTCATTTAGAAGGCTATAATGTTCAACTCACCTAATGAGATGGATGGGCATAGTCTGGGTTTAATTTTGGAGACAGCGACTCGGAGATCATCCTCCACATTCATTCAGACGTGATTTGTACTTATTTTTTATATAAGTCAGTGCAGATAATGTTCTTTTCGAATAGGTAGGTATAGCTGTGCCGCGTATTCCCCGTCAATTGATATCTAGTCGGCATCAGAGGTGGGCAGCGAGCTGGGACACATTCTCCATCAGAAACAAGCGCGCCTCATCCCGCAGCTCAAACAGGTGTCATGCAGTATGTAGGAAATCCATAGGCTAAATATGATTTATTATCAGCATTTATTTGACCAGTTTAATGTATTTTAATTGTTTTTAATTATAGGCCTATTTCACACATTCTATGAAATCAATACATTCTGGAAATCATCTCGCGAAAACATTATTCAGAATGGTATAATGGGATCAAATAGCACCTACGGGAGGCTGCAATTCGAAACTGGCCCCCGTAAATGTCCAAACACCCCCTGCCACCCACCCACCCCCTCCCAATGTACAGTTTCCTCCCCCTCGTATATATATTTTCTGTTAGGATCTCTGTTTAACAGTACTGTATATTTGCATATCTTGTATGTCACAAATGTAACAGTACTGTATATCTGTATGTCATGTATGTCATAAATGTCATGATATATCTGTATTATCTGTATGTCATGTATGTCATAAATGTCATTATGAATTGAAAATGGGGGACCCTGATGTAAACAAGACGAAAGTCTTTCTCTGGGTCTGCATCCCCTTAACAATTGTGTGTATTGAGCCGTACTGTATTGTACCCCATTCTGCAATCTGTTAATACAGTTTCCAATCAATCAATCAATCTCTGAGGAAGGGAGCTGCCATTTTGTTCCGAGGGAGTGGCCAGCTTATATCCAGCTAACTCAACTAAACCTGCTCTGGAGCAGGTTCAAACTTTTCGATCTGTTGCCATAGTGCAGGGGTGGCCAACCAGTCAGAGACTAAGAGCCACAAAAATTACTGTGGTACCACAAAGAGCCACACCATATACCAGCGTTTCTCAACCTTTTTTTTCTGTCACGGCACCCTTCATGTGTTTATAGGTCTCACCCTCTGGCCTCTGAAGTTGCTAATGTCTTTTTTATTTGGGCCTCACAGGGTTAAAAGTACCCTGTGAGACCCACGGTTGCAAAATTACAAAATCACTTTTAGCCATTTAAAAAAATAATGTTTATTTAACATTTTTTAAAGGGGATATTTCTTTCACTATTTGGGCACTTTTACACAATTCCTGTGAGTCTATGGAACACCTAGGTTTTTTTCAAAAAAAATGCATTGTTTTGTATTTCTAATCAAGTACTAAAAACCGCATTTTTCTACCTCAAGATCTTAAGCCGTTTTGAGGCTGGGCTCCAACCACTGTGTGGCCTGGTGCCAACTGCCACATCAACTGCCACATTATTATGCAGCTGAGAAATCTCTGACATCACAGATATGCACATTTTCAGATGACTCAGTTCAGTGAGGGTGAATATTGTGAGAGGAGAATTGGAAGAATTCGCCAATATGAGAATTAGAGACATATATCCTATTAATATAAGGTAAGAAACATAGCTAAGAAACAATGGTAAACACTGAAAAAAGCCATTTATAAGATAGTTCCCCTTTAAGCACATGTATAGTCAATTGGTCCTGTTGTTCAGCCTCACAATGCTATTTGATAGTAAATGTGTTTATATGTCCCACCCTCTGGCCTCTGAAGTTGCTAATTTCTTTTTAATTTGGGCCTCACAGGGTTAACCTCTTAAGCCTGAGATATACAGTAAAAGTGTATATTTTCAGCATTACGTTTGTTTACCAATTATTTTAACTGTTATTAGTGAAATATAAGATTATAGAAATCTCAGGGCATTGAGTCGGAAACCGGCGCATATTGACAGGAGGAAGTGGCACAGCCAAAAGTGAGTGTAGTCTTTTGAAGGAAGAGACTCAGGGCTTTCAAATTTCGAAAAACTACCCTACCCAGCTCACCCCCTGTCAATCATCTGACTTCTGGATTTACTTTTTAATTTCTCTTATTTTTTGGAATTATCTCCCACAAACCTGAACGTTATTGCCATAAAACAGAACGCAGTTAGTTTCTCTACCTTTCTGTGAACGTCTTGCAAAAAACGGTGTTTCAATATGATGAAAAATGGTGGAGAAATTTACATTATAAAAAAGATGGCAGAATTCAGTACTGTATCTACAAAACCTTCTGTTTAATCATCTTCCCTTTATTCATTTGCTTAGATTTTTCAGGTCTAATTTTAGCATGGTGTTATTTACAGTCAAAGATAAAAAAAAATTAAATAGAATTGATATTCTCCTTTGGTTCATTACAATTTACTCAAGCCTAGTAACAGACACACTATTTCTGACACTGATCCATATATGTCCCTAGATTCAGATACCAAGAACATGCAAATGGACCATTTAAAAAAAAATTGTAAATGTTTATTCTACGTCCTTATGGAATGAGTGAAATTTTTTATTTTTTTTTTATGTCACTCAAGCCTAGTAACAGACACACTATTTCTGACACTGATCCATATGTGTCCCTAGATTCAGATACCAAGAACATGCAAATGGACCATTTAAAAAAAAATTGTAAATGTTTATTCTACGTCCTTATGGAATGAGTGGCATTAAAAAAAAAAAAAAAAGTAAAAAAAAAAAAAAAAAAATATTTTTTTTAATTTTTTTTTATGGATGGAAGAGCCGCACATTGACGGGCAAATAGCCGCATGCGGCTCGCGAGCCGCGGGTTGGCCACCCCTGCCATAGTGACTTAGAAAATCCGACGTTGGGGAACGGAAATGTCTGGCTTAAGTCAAGCTATGCTGAACATTATCCGGCTAACTCAGTTAGCCAGGTACGGGGAATAGGGCCCAGGTTGGTGGTATTTGTGATCGGTACAGAGTGTAATGACATCTCCGCACACCCCTACAAAGCCACTATCCTCAAGCCTAAATTGTTCCAGGACAATTTGTGTTCCAGGTCAACGCATATATATATATATATACTTACTCATACACCTGCATATAACCATTAGCTCTGTATAATATCATGTACAAATGCTGTATATATACCATATATATATTTATTCTCACCATATATATCTATCCACACCTGTCTGTATATACCTGCACATAGTAATTTTACATATCTGTAGATACAATATCTATATCTGTACTTATCCTACTCTTACTAGTTGCGCTGCTGGTCAGTATGAATGAATGAAAAAGTTTATTTTTGAACATGTATTCTTCATATTCCTTCAAACAAATCACGGTATCTAGCTCCGTCAAACAGAACAATCATAACAACAACACATTTTATATTTTTTTAAAACTATTAAAAAAAACATTAAAATAAGGAATTATAAACAAAATTCAAGAGCAATGTATTTTGTTAGCAGACATGTCCAAAAAAGGAGTAGAGGGAAGCTAAGCTTATAGATCCCTACCCCCTTACATTTACATTTGTTCTTCCATTAATTTTACTAGTTATAACATAATTTAGTATAATACAATATAGAATATACTTTTACTTTTACTTTACGGAAAGAAAAAAACTTGATTCACATGACAGCAGTGAATACAGTACAGAACTACATAACACAATATAGTATGACTACTACCATACCGTATTTATACCTGTATCACTGTACATACCGTATTCTACTACAGCTCTGATTAGCACTACACTCACTTATTTGTATCTTTTGTATCCAACTTTACTGGTACATTTGCACTCTGGTTGGATGCCAACCTTATTTTCGTTGCACTGTAATTGTACTGTATAATGACAATCAATTTGAATCTAATCTAATCTAATATGGCTCAGAAAAACCACTGTACTCATAATAACTCACATCATATCAGTGTGTGGGGGGACATATGGGTTCCCCCACAGAGAACAGTCGGTAGCTCTTACGCCAATGTATTCTCAGACATCTGTCAGCCTGCACGTCATATGTCAAATCATATTAAAATACACGCAGAGAGGTTAAGTCAAGGCTGAATGATCCCTGGAGGCCCCTCAAGCTCATTATTGCTCAACCTCAAAGACAGAGAGATGGCATTGAATGGAGAGGTAAATGGAGCATTCCAAAGACACGTGTGTGTGTGTGTGTGTGTGTGTGTGTGTGTGTGTGTGTGTGTGTGTGTGTGTGTGTGTGTGTGTGTGTGTGTGTGTGTGTGTGTGTGTGTGTGTGTGTGTGTGTGTGTGTGTGTGTGTGTGTGTGTGTGTGTGTGTGTGTGTGTGTGTGTGTGTGTGTGCGTGCGTGCGTGCGTGCGTGCGTGCGTGCGTGCGTGCGTGCGTGGTGGAAAACGAGGGCTGTACTCCTTCACAACCACTGTCAATTGACATTTTTCATTTCAAACCTTTATTTTAACTCGAAGGGCAGCTGAGGTTTGCCTCATTCACATCAGGTGTACATAGAGAAATAAGCACACACAAAAAAGGCATATAAAATCACACAGTATATAACATCATAACAATAAGACAACAAGGTGAGGCAAAGGTAATGATAACAAATCAATTATAACAGGTAACATGCACAGCGGCATGGTGGTGTAGTGGTTAACACTGTCGCCTCACAGCAAGAAGGTCCAGGGTTCGATTCCCGCTTGGGGACCAGGTTTCCATGATGCCAGTTACCCAGGTGGGGTATCTCCCAGGCCTTTCTGTGTGGAGTTTGCATGTTCTCCCCGTGCTCGCAAGGGTTTCCCCCCCGATAAGATAAACCCAATGGAAAAACATGCACAACAACAGATCGCTAACGCTGTGGCATCCTTGACGAAGACGGGCAGGAGCACTTGGATTGGTCCCCGGGGCGTGACTCATGTTGACGCCCTATCTGCTCCCGGCTGCCCATGGGGGGAAGGACGACGGGATGGGTCAAGTGCAGAGACTCAATCGCATTAGGCGACACAAGAAAATTGCATGTGTGTGTTCCTGTGTGTGTGTGCTGCCCATCGCATGTGTGTGTTGTTTGCATGCCAAATAAAGACTTCCTAAGTCCTGCATTATTATTATTATATCATGGATGTGGGAAGACCGAAGAGGCTGCAATATAGGAAGAGGGAAGTGAACGTCCATCTTGATAACTCGACGCATTCGTGTCTCTAGAGAAACCAAGGAATCGACAGCTTAAATAGCAGGAATGTCAATTACAATATTGTAAATAAAAAGTGTTCTCAATTTGATGTAAAAATTTGCCAACTCTGTAATGTTCGCCCTGTCCATGGACTGTTCTCCCCTGCTCTTCCTCTCCCGGTGATACTATGTGTTTTCATTGTCTCTCTTTCTCTCTGTGTTCTTTCTCTTCTCTCCCCCCTTCTCTCCTTTGCTCTCTTTCATGTTCCCCTGTTAGTTTAGAGTTTAGTATTGTCTTGTATTATGTTCTCTGTTTAGTATTATTGTAGTTTCTTGTTTTGCCCCCGTTTCTGGTATTTGGTTGTTTTTATTTTCCATAGTTGTAGTTATTAAACACCCTTGGACGCGCCATCTGCCTCGTTTTGTCTGCACTTGAGTCCTATTCCACCACCTCACCCATGACAACATCGTCATCCTACTGTAGCTTAGCCATCATAAATCGTCAAAACAGGTGAAATACGTCATCAGTATGCACTCCGAATATATATATATAAAAAAATAATTATCCTTTAAAGGAAAACTCCAACGTTTTGGGAAATTAGCTTATTTAACATCTTCCCTGGAGTTAGACAAGAAGATACATACCTTTTTTGTCTCTGTGCGTGCATTTAGCTTTGGGAACAGTCGCTCCGTTAGCATAGCTTAGCTTCATCACTGGAAGTGAGGCAGGACAGTAGCCTGACGTTCCCTACAGGTTTGTTGATATTCTCATTCCTTCAAAGGATCCGAACCGATTGAAGTTTATGGATACCATGACTTAAAATCCTCTTACCTTGACGATTAAAAGCCTCCCCAATTTAGAAAACAGTAATCCAATGGCTGGTATTGATAATATACTACTAACTACTGGACGCTCGGAGCTAACCGGAGCTAACACAGAACAGGATGGTAAAGCAAATATAATGACTTCCTTTCTGGGGTTTTCAAAATAAAAGTGCAATGTTTATAGCAGCGGAAAATGTTTATTTTGTACATTATCTAACGTTAACACGAACCTAAACTAACTTTAGGTTAGTTGTAACGTTAGTTTAGGTGCGTGTTAACGTTAGATAATGTACAAAATGAGTCTATTGAAGACATCTGTAAGGTTTAAAAAAAATTAAATAAAAGATGCATTGTTTTATATTTCTTATTGTGGCAACCCGAAGCCACCCCTGGGCTTGGTGATTGATGGGCGCTATGTGGCGACCCAATGGCTGGGCGCTGCCCATGTTTGGGCGTCCGCTTCCGGACGCACCTGTCACTAAATACCCATCAGAGTGATTACCTGATTAGCAAATCACGGCGCGGTGCGCCTGTTGGAGAGGGGGGACTTAATGGAGCCGAGGAGCCTCCTCTCAGTCCCCCGTAGCAGCGCAAGGCAAAAGGCCACAGAGCGGAGACGCCGCCCGGCCGACAGCAAACCGTTATTATTTGACTAAGAAAATAAAGAGTATGATTTTGGGAACTGCAACCTGTCTGTGTGTTGTTTATTCTGCCACCCCTACACCTGGAATTGCCACAGTGGTGGAGAATGCGGGCATAGTCTACTGGCAATCAGGGGTGCAGAATAAACAACAATAGACTTTATCAGAATAGAATAAAAGAAAGAAAAAAATATATATATATAAATTTAATAACGGAAAAAACATGGACGCGCTGGTGCAGCAGCTTGTACAGGCGAGCATGGAACAACAGACCCGGCACGAAGAGGCCCTGCACGAACAGAGGAAACAGACGGGGATGATCCACGCGGAGCTCCAGCGGATGGTGAATATTGTGGAGGCCCACCAGGTAACGCGGGAGTTACTCAAAGGGGGGCGAGGGGAAAAGCCAGAGCGGCCGAGAACAAGGAGGGGTCCCGACGAGCCCAGCCCAAGGGGCCGGTAGGGAACGCAGGTGAGCCCGAACTACCCCGAAGAAGACCGCTGTTCGACCAGGACCAAAGACGCTGCTACAACTGCGGCGAGCCCGGGCATCTCTCATGGAACTGCCCAGGCCGGGATGTGTCCATGCCATCGGCGGCAGCTTCAGACCCCCGCGGAAAGACGTGCAACTATGGCGCAGCCTGTTGGGCCCATAAGGAAACATCGGCGACACTTTTACCCGTGCGCGTCAACGACAAAGATGCCGTAGCGCTCCTGGACTCGGGTAGTGCCATAACGCTGGTTCAGCCCCATTTGGCACACTGCGTCGCAGAGGCTCCGCAAGTGTCAGTGTCCTGTGTGCACGGGGACACAAAGTTGTATCCTACAGCGCCGATCACCCTGACAACCACCAAGGGGGTCTGCTCGATAACAGCCGGCGTCATACCTAACCTGCCGGTAGCGCTGCTGATTGGTCGAGACTGCCCCCTGTATCGCCAGCTGTGCTCAGCCGTCATCTCCCCGCGCACCCCACCCTCTACGGGTAAACCGAGGAAGAAGAAAGGGTTACGTCAGCCGAAGGTGTGTGCTCTGAACGTAACGGGGAGTGAGACTGAGACGGCCTCAGATGTAGGTGACGACGCGCCGGAACCCCTGGATATACCGGGGAGTGAGACAGAGACGGCATCAGGTGTGGGTGACGACGCGCCAGCGCCCCAAGCGGGCCCCGAGACGGATAACAGTGACGAGGACCCCTTTGCGGAGTTCCCCCAGGCGGACGAGGTGGGGAGGGACCTGGCGGGTCAGTTCGGAACGGCCCAGCTGGAAGACCCAAACCTAACGCAGGCCCGGGCGAATATCAAGACCATAGATGGAAATCCCGTGGAGGGGGTGAGTAACCTGCCATATCCTCACTTTGCAATAAAAAGACAATTGCTGTACCAAGTTGTAAAAAAGAATGATGAGGTTAGGGATCTATTGCTGGTACCGAAGTTCTTTATTCCCACTGTACTCCAGCTGGCGCATTCACATATCCTCGGAGCGCACCTGGGCGTGGACAAAACCATGGAGCGCATAAGGGCGCGTTTCCATTGGCCGGGCATGAAGAGAGCGGTAGAGGACTATTGCCGGAGCTGCCCAGAGTGTCAACGCGCAGCACCAAAGGTACAATATAAAAGTCCTCTGATCCCGCTGCCCATCATTGAGACCCCATTCTCAAGAATTGCCCTCAACGTAGTGGGCCCTCTAGTTAAATCGTCCCGAGGCCACCAGTATATACTGGTAATCATAGATTATGCTACCCGTTACCCCGAAGCCATCCCGTTACGCACGGTGACGGCCAAAATTGTGGCACGGGAGCTCTTTCATTTGTTTAGTCGGGTGGGAATTGCCGACTCTATTCTCATGGATCAGGGCTTGTGCTTTATGTCGCGGGTCATGAAAGAAATGTGCAAACTAATGAAAGTGGAACAGCTACGAACCTCCATATACCATCCACAGACGGATGGACTGTGCGAGCGCTTTAACAAGACCCTGAAAAGCATGCTAAGGAAGGTGATGGAGAAGGATGGGAAGAATTGGGATCAGTTGTTGCCCTTTCTGATGTTCTCTGTGCGTGAGGTCCCACAGGCCTCCACTGGCTTCTCGCCATTTGAGCTGCTCTATGCCCGCAAGCCGCGGGGTCTCCTGGACATCGCAAAGGAGATTTGGGAGGAACAGCCGTCGCCCCACCGGTCTCTCATAGAGCATGTGCAGGTAATGAGAGACAGGATGAAGGCGCTCTGGCCAGTGGTGAGAGAACACATGCAACAGGCCCAAGACGCACAGAAGCGCATTTATGACCGGGGCGCACAGCCACGGGAGTTTAATGTGGGGGACCGAGTCCTAGTACTGGTACCGACAGCAGAGTGCAAATTCCTAGCCAAATGGCAGGGACCCTACGACATAATCGAGAAAGTGGGTCCCGTCAACTACAAGGTCCACCAGCCCGACCGTAGGAAGCATCGACAGTTATACCATGTTAACCTGTTGAAGAAATGGCATGCCCGGGATGTGTTGCCCTCGCCCCCCCCTCTTCCCCCTTTTGCGCAGCAGGTGGCAGAGGCGGCCGATGTTCCCATCGGGGAACAGTTGTCCCCGACCCAACGGCAGGAGCTTCGGGAGCTGGTCCAACAGAACCGGGACGTGTTCTCGGCCACGCCGGGCCGCACCACATTGGCCCAGCACCACATCATTACCAGCCCGGGAGACAAGGTAAAGCTGAAGCCCTATCGTATCCCAGAGGCAAAAAGAGAGGCAGTCAGAAGAGAAGTGCGGGTCATGCTGGAGATGGGAGTAATTGAGGAGTCTCATAGCGGGTGGTCCAGTCCTATTGTTTTAGTGCCAAAACCCGACTCAACAACCAGGTTCTGTAATGATTTCAGGAAGCTTAATGAAATTTCAAAGTTTGACGCCTATCCCATGCCTAGAGTGGATGAGCTCATTGACAGACTGGGCCTGGCCAGATTTATCACGACACTAGACCTAACGAAGGGTTATTGGCAAGTCCCTCTGGCCCCCGCCTCAAGGGAGAAGACGGCTTTCTCCACCCCAGATGGGCTGTTCCATTATAAAGTTCTCCCGTTTGGCCTGCATGGGGCGCCATCTACCTTTCAGAGGCTGATGGACAGAGTACTACGGCCCCATCGGGAGTATGCAGCCGCATATCTCGATGACATTATCATTCACTCGTCAGATTGGGACACCCACCTCCAAAAGGTGAGAGCGGTGTTGGGGGCCCTCCGGGAGGCGGGTCTCACCGCCAACCCAAAGAAATGCAGGCTGGGATTAGAAGAGGCAGAGTACCTGGGGTTCACAATAGGCCGGGGCAATGTGAAACCGCAGAAGAGGAAGATTGATGCAATAAGGGAGTGGCCTCGCCCTTTAACCAAGAAGCAGGTCAGGACATTTAATGGGCTAGCGAGCTATTATAGGAGGTTTATCCCTAACTTTGCTGCTCGCGCTGCTCCCCTCACAGATCTGACCCAGGCGCGGCGGCCGTTCACGGTGAAGTGGACACCGGAGGCGGAGGCGGCGTTCGAGGACCTCAAGACTGCCCTCTGTTCGGGACCGGTGCTGATCTCCCCGAACTTCGACAAGGAGATGACGGTACAAACAGACGCATCAGAGGTGGGACTGGGAGCGGTCCTCTCCCAGCAACTGGAGGGTGAGGAACATCCGATTTTATATGTGAGCAGGAAGCTGCTGCCACACGAGCGCAACTATTCTGCGGTGGAGCGCGAAGGTCTGGCAATTAAGTGGGCACTGGAGACGCTCCGCTATTATCTACTGGGGAGGCGTTTCACGCTGGTGACGGATCACGCCCCCCTAGTCTGGATGGCCAAGACAAAGGGGACCAATGCCAGGGTGACTCGATGGTTTCTGGAGTTACAGTCATTTAACTTTTCTGTCATTCACAGGTCAGGGGTGGCGCATGGCAACGCAGACGCCCTCTCCAGGAAGGATGCCTGTTGGGCGTCGGACGCTCTTCCCCGACGGTCGGAGCTGGAGGGGGGGTACTGTGGCAACCCCAAGCCACCCCTGGGCTTGGTGATTGATGGGCGCTATGTGGCGACCCAATGGCTGGGCGCTGCCCATGTTTGGGCGTCCGCTTCCGGACGCACCTGTCACTAAATACCCATCAGAGTGATTACCTGATTAGCGAATCACGGCGCGGTGCGCCTGTTGGAGAGGGGGGACTTAATGGAGCCGAGGAGCCTCCTCTCAGTCCCCCGTAGCAGCGCAAGGCAAAAGGCCACAGAGCGGAGACGCCGCCCGGCCGACAGCAAACCGTTATTATTTGACTAAGAAAATAAAGAGTATGATTTTGGGAACTGCAACCTGTCTGTGTGTTGTTTATTCTGCCACCCCTACACCTGGAATTGCCACATTATCAAGTACTCAAAAGCCTCATTTCACAGCATCAGTATTTCAGGCTGTGATGGCCTGGCTCCACCCATAAGCACTGAGTGACAGTCATCCACACAGTCTGCGACTGGTAGACAGAGAGAGACAGAGAGGGGGTGGGATAGAGAGAGAGAGAGGGGGGAGAGGGAATGAGAGAGAATGAGAGAGAGAGAGAGAGAGAGAGAGAGAGAGAGAGAGAGAGAGAGAGAGAGAGAGAGAGAGAGAGAGAGAGAGAGAGAGAGAGAGAGAGAGAGAGAGAGAGAGAGAGAGAGAGAGAGAGAGAGAGAGAGAGAGCGAGCCCCGGACTCAGCGGGACTGAGAATGAAACGCTGTGTAAACAAGCACACGCAGACGCGGGCTCTCTCCTCTCTCTCTCTTTCTCCCTCCCTCCCTCTCTCTCTCTCCCTCTCTCTCTCTCTGTCTCTCCCTCTCTCTCTCTCTCTCTCTCTCTCTCTCTATCTCTCTCTCTCTCTCCCTCGCAGAGTGCAGTCGAGGTGTCGGGTTTCACTATCTGCCTCGCTGTTTGAGGAAGTGATGCCCACTCGCTCTGCTATCGCTGTGTGGGCTGCCTAGGTTGTGGGCGGGCATTGGCTCCAACCACAGAGCCAATCGAATCACTATCCGCTTCCCCAGCGCCACCTGACGTCACCATGCGCGTCAAATCAGAACGACCTGATTAAAATGGACCAGGAAATGAATGACCAATATGGTATCTAGAGACAAAAACACATTGATACTAACTCCTATTACTATAATGCAATGCTAGAGACTCAAAAAATAATGCATGGCACCTTTAAAAAAAAAAAGCTCAGCTAAATTACCTTTAAATAATTACGTTTAACCCTTTCACTATTACACTACATACGGTTAACCGTCTATAGTGGGGTAGTGAAAGGGTTAACCTTCTGTAGTGTGGGAGTGAAAGGGATAACCTTCTGTAGTGTGGTAGTGAAAGGGTTACCCTTCTGTAGTGTGGGAGTGAAAGGGTTACCCTTCTGTAGTGTGGGAGCGAAAGGGTTAACCTTCTGTAGTGTGGGAGTGAAAGGGTTAACCTTCTGTAGTGTGGTAGTGAAAGGGTTACCCTTCTGTAGTGTGGGAGTGAAAGGGTTAAAATGTCAATATGTTTCTAAGACCCTAAACATCCGGAATGGATTCACACGACTTCTTAATCTAACCAATCAATGCCCGTGTTAAATCCCCCCCCCCCCCCCCCAGTGCTGTTTGATAATACCTCAGGCTCAGCGATGACAGCGACGGAGAGATTAATAGGCATCGATCACATCGCTCCGCTTATTCAGGTGATAATCTGTGTGATTCTCAGTCGGAGGGGTGACGCCGGGCGGGCTGCGTGTTCCGGACGGATTTAAAGATGGCGTGTTTGAAGGCAGGGTTTAATGGGGGGGACCCTGCTGTTTTGATGATAAATCGATCAACACAGACCGTATTAATTAATGTTGTGTTTCTTTTTCAAATGTACTAGCCAAGAGTAAAGACCTTAACCCTGTCAAAACAGCAGTCAAAGTGTATATTTTCACCACTACGTTTGTTTACCGATGTTTTTAAGATTTACCGAAAATAAGAATTTATCTGAAAAATGCTAATTATATCTCTCTTTTATTGCAAAACCGTGAGGAAATGACTACATCCGGATTTAACACTGCCATTGGAAAGAGGGGCTTTTCCCCTATCCATAGATGTATGATTTGGCCATAATAAGGTCAAGGTCAAGGTAAATTATGAATGTATAATTCAAATGGATTATAATTAAGGCTGTCAAAGTTAATTTAAATTTTTTTTTTTTACTAGACTTCACTCAGGTGTATTATTGATGCTCTCATTGATACTATTTTTGTTTCTGATGTGTGTATGTGTGTGTGAGATATATATATAGAGAGAGAGGGGGGTGAGAGAGATGAGGAAGGGGCAAGAGAGAAAGAGAGCTGGGAGATGTGTGTGTATGTGAGAGAGAGAGGGGGGTGTGTGATTACTCAGCCCTTGTGTGAATGTAACAAGTTCCGAACGTTTTCTTTCGCCTATTATTTCATGCACACTTATTGTTTTCTTTTAAGTTATTTGGTGCATCACTCTGTTGTGAATTTGATGCAAATTTGCAATGCATGAGGGTCATCCTTTTGTGTTAAATGGCTGCATAAAGCAAGCATGGTGATAAGAGTATTAAAACTTGGAACTTGAAAAAGATCCATTTAAGGTCGAAAAGAAATGCGATTCATTTGCGATTAATCACGAGTTAACTATGGACAATCATGCGATTAATCGAGTTAAATATTTAAAAAAAATTGTATTACTTTATCTACAAATCCTTCTGTTTAATCATCTTCCCTTTATTCATTTGCTTAGATTTTCTGTACACTTGATCTTAAGAAGGTGGTGAATGAGCTCAGTGAGCGAGCTCGGATCCAGCACAATTGTAACATGGTGTTATTCACTGGAAATTATGCAAAAAAAGAAAAATTATATTCTCCTTTGTTTCATTACAATTTACTCAAGCCTAGTAACAGACACAATATTTCTGACACTGGGAATGCATACCCCCAGGTTCCTAGATACCAAGAACATGCTAATTGACCTTGTAGAAATGGAGCAATCTTCCATTTACTTAGGCATGTACCTTTAGGCTAGGTATCCGCTTCAAGGCCCTCGACCTGGCATACCGTGGGGCAAAGGGAACCGCTCCCGCCTACCTCCGGTCAATGGTCTCTAACTACACACCCTCAAGACCCCTACGCTCTGCATCCTCTGACCGTCTCAGACCCACTCCTATCCGAGCTCAGGGAGGGTCATCAAGGAGAACCTGCCTTTTCTCAGTCCTTGCCCCAGAATGGTGGAATGAACTACCAACCCCAGTTAGGACAGCCGAAACCCGTCCAATCTTTCGCCATCGACTAAAGAAGGTCCCTGACTTTGCTCTGAACAGGGTACATCTGCAGTTTGCTATGATGTACCTCTAGCTCATGGAATGAACTCCAACAGTCCTTAAAGCTTGAGATTCTCGCCTCTGTTGCCGAGTTTAAAACCTTGATCTCCAACATGTCTCAAGTTGTACATGTTTTAATTGATTGTTATCCTTACTTGTCTTATTGTTGTGATGCTCATGTGTATTTATTTGTAAGTGGAGAGTTCAGTGTTCAGTGTTCTGATGGCCTGGGGGAAGAAGCTGAGCCGGAGTCTCTCTGTTCTTGCAGCGTGTGACCGTAGGTGCTTAAAGGAAAACTCCAACATTTTGGGAAATTAGCTTATTTGCCATCTACCCTGGAGTTAGACAAGAAGATACATAATTTTTTCTTCTCTGTGCGTGCATCAGGGTTAGGGAACAGCCGCTCCGTTAGCGTAGCTTAGCTTCATCACTGGAAGTGGGTCAGACTTGTACCCTGACGTTCCCTACAGTGCCCTACAGTCACGAAATACACTCCAAATACAACTCCAAAACGTTCCTGTAAACATGTTGTGACCTGTGTATTTACCACGTGGAGAAATACAAAATTATTGAATTCGACAATTATTATTGCCGAACCACTCCTCTCGGGGCGCAGTCAGTGATTTCAACGTGACGCCGTGTTTGTTTACATTCTCATTTTATTCAAAGGATCCGAACCGATTGAAGTTAATGGATACCATGACTTAAAATCCTCTTACCTTGACGATTAAAAGCCTCCCCAATTTAGAAAACAGTATTCCCATGGCTGGTCTTGATATACTGCTAGCTAACGGAGCTAACCAACAAACACAGAACCGGGCGGACACTAAAGCAAATAACAAGGATAATGACTTCTGGTCGGGGGGGGTTCAAAATAAAAGAGCGACGTCTATAACAGCGGAAATACGTTTATTTTGTACATTATCTAACGTTAACACGAACCTAAACTAACTTTAGGTTAGTTGTAACGTTAGTTTAAGTTTGTGTTAACGTTAGATAATGTACAAAATGTTGGAGTTTTCCTTCAAGCACCTACGGTCACACGCTGCAAGAACAGAGAGACTCCGGCTCAGCTTCTTCCCCCAGGCCATCAGAACACTGAACACTGAACTCTCCACTTACAAATAAATACACATAAGCACACACACACACACACACACACACACACACCACTCATGCGGCAACCGCTAAAACAATCACTTTAAACAAAATGTCACTTTAAAAAATTAAATCTTTAGGCGGTCGGGTGGCGTAGCGGAGATTGCGCTCGTCACCAATGCAAGAGGCTGCGGTCTCGACTCCCGGAGTCAGCATTGCCTGCGGCTTGGGCCGATCGTCATACTAACTCGTTTGGCTGAGTTAGCGGGAGGGAAGTCGTGGGTGGTAATCTGGCGTTGTGGACAGCGACACCTACAGGTCAGGTCTGGGTGCCTGCTCAGCAAAAGGCAGGAAGTGGTGAAGGCAGCGTGACCTCCAATGCGTTACACTTCACCAATGAGAGTCCTCACTGCCAGGTGAAAAGAGAGCCGCTGGCTGTCTCCGCATGTGTCGGAGGAAGCATGTGGTAGACTTCAGGGTACAACGGCCAGGTAGGGGAGGGGGGAATTGGCATAACGACTAAATTGGGATGGGAGGAAAAGCATAAAAAATCAGGCTGAGAAAAAGAGGATTAAAAAATATATATATAGAATCTTTAGAAACACTGTAAAAGAAGGAGGTACTGTATAGTTTAGATACATTAACAGTTAACATTGGAAATTGTATATTGCATAGTAGTGTATATAAGAACCAGTTTCTCAGGAACCTAGCATGTCTTTTTTTACCATGCATATCTTGTGTCTTATCTATAAAAAAAAATGTCTATGCCCATTTTATTGTATTTTATTATTGTATTTTGCACAATCGGTTTGCGCAATCTGATTGGCCACTGACGTTTTTTTTCCTAACAATCGCGCCAGCAGGCTGTTACCCTAACCCTAACCTTAACCAACTAACCCTAACCCTAACCCTAACCCTAACCTTAACCAACTAACCCTAACCTTAACCCTAACCTTAACCTTAACCAACTAACCCTAACCCTAACCCTAACCTTAACCAACTTCAAAAGAGAGCGACTTCGAAATAGTCGCCAAGCTTAACCAGTTAGGAGTAACGCGAGTAGTCGCTGAAAAAAACGTCAGTGGCCAATCAGATCGTGCAAACCGAATGCGGAAGTGAAACTCCGTTGGGGGAAATATACAGGCGGCATGACCACCCGCATTTCACTGTAGGTGCCCTGGTATGCACGTGACAAATAAACCTCTTGATTCTTCTTGATTCTTGCCTTTCGAGTATAAATAAAGGTTTGAAATGGAAAAAAATTATGTAACCCATCTCAACAGCTCAGGAACGTTCTACTCCGACGTGCCAGAACTGATGACCTTGGGGCCCGGCGGAGGGACCAGGATGCCAGTTGGCGTTGCCAGAGTCTTGCGGGCGGGTGGCAAAGCATCACCAGTGCCGGGCCAACCGTTACCTCAATTAAACCCAGAGAAGTAACTGCTGAGTAATGTGCACCCCCCAGAAAACATGAACTAATTAGTCCCTTAATGATTTCCAATGTTTTGCAACTTACGTGCCAGCACACGGCCATTATAAATAAATGAAAAGATGAATGGATAGGGAAGTCATTACGGTGGGGTGTCAGGACCCCCCCCCGGCACTGTGGCCTACAATGTTGACAGACGCACAGAGGGTGGGATAGATAGGACCCACTGACAATGGGGTGATTAAACTCTGCCCCCTTTGAAGGGTCACCATTGAGAAAAAATAGAGTTATTTTGTATGGATAGTTATTACCAAATGTCTAGCCTAGTGGGGTCACTATCAAATCCCTTCTCACAAATATATTGTACGGATAGTGTTTTGGGTTTTTACCAAATTTCAGATGTGTGCAGTTTTTTTTTGTATCCACTTTTTCTCCCATTTTCTATTTTTCTCCCATCCCAATTTCGTATCGTCCAATTCAACCCTCCCCTGTCTCGAACGCTGTTTCATGCGTCCCACAAGCCGGCTGTAATGTGGACGTGTAAGCCATACATTGCACAAGTCCCCTCCGGTACTCGAGGTAGCAACCGTCGCATCTTTTCACCTGCACAGCGCAATCTTTCAGCGTCAGGGGTCTGCGCTTTGGAGGGACGCCGCCCCCGTCGCTTCCTGATTCTACTGCGCAGGCGCACCAACCGACCTGTAGGAGTCGCTGTCCACAACGTCCGATCCCCACCCATCAGTTTCCCACCCCCTAATACTGCCAAATGTATTAGTACGAACGACCAGCCAAACTGAAAGCAATGTGGAGAGCTGGGCTCGAACCCAGCGTCTCCAGCATTGGAGGTGAGCGCCTTGCCCACTGCACCACCTAGCCGCCCAGATGTGTGCAGTTTTAAGATACAGGACAGAACAGTCAACAGCTGTGTCTTTCACCTACTGTTTTGTGGCACGGCCCAACTCACGGCCCGTCCGTCCAACTTGAGACAAGCCCGAAAACAACTGCTGTACTTGACGGCACATCTGAACCGCCGTCAACCCTTGTCGCTTCTATAATGCATTTGGACTCGCCCATCTGCTGCCTCTCCCCCTCCCACTGTCTCCCACTCCCACCATCTAATAGCTTATTCAGCATGGGGTGAGCGCGGCTGAGGGGAGGGGAGAGGAGGGGAGAGATGGCGGGGGGGGTGGCCTCGACAGCGCAGGGGTTCAGAGGTTCTCTGTGCCACTTTGTGGAACTGTGTAAACACAGGCTGTAATTGATTGTAACCGAGACGAAATGTCACAAAAGGCGTTTAAACGCTCTGGCTGCCACTGCACAGAAGCCCCGCGCCCGGAGGAGCCGAGCGCACTGATTGGACGCCCCCCTTGGGCTTGGGGAAACATAGTGGGTGAAAGGGGGGGGGGTCTTTCACGTGTACAGCCGGTGACAAGGTTTTGAACCTTTTATAATGTAGTGCCACTGTTGTTTTTTGGGGGAAGTTGCGACGTTAACTGTGACACATTAGTCATAGCTGATGCGCCAGTTCACAGCCCGGCTACAGTGAGTTAGTGGGGATGAGAGGCACGGAGGTTAAAGGGGAGGCAGTGGCTCGCGAGGTAGAGCAGTCGCCTGGTAATCCAGAGGTTCCCGGTTCGATTCCCGCTCCTCCTGCTCTTCCAGCGTGTCGAAGTGTCCTTGAGCGATACACTTAACCCCCTAACTGCTCCCGATGAGCAGGTCGGCACCTTGCACGGTCGCCTCCACCGGAGGCGGAATGGATCAAATGCGAGGTACAAATTGTAAAGCGCTTTGGATAAAAGCCACTATATAAATGCAGACATTACCATTTTTACCAAAGGGGTCACAGCGGTGAAACACTAGGTTGTGTGCAGGTACTGTGTGCTGCGGAGCTCGGAGTGGGAGGTCAAGGGCCATTGAGGGAAGAAACTAGGGCAGTGACACCGTAGCTATCCAAAGTAATTTGTGTGTGTGTGTGTGTGTGTGTGTCTGTGTGTGTGTGTGTGTGTGTGTGTGTGTGTGTGTGTGTGTGTGTGTGTGTGTGTGTGTGTGTGTGTGTGTGTGTGTGTGTGTGTGTGTTCCTACCATCTACAAGGTATTTATGAAATGTATCCTTGACCGTGTCTTGCCTTGGCTCGTGGATGAAAACATACTGTCTCCCAAACAAAAGGCCTATATCAACAGGCAGGGCATGAATGAGCATGTGTTCTGTCTCAAAACAGGCATTGATGATTTCAAACACGAGTTCAGTAAATTTTATTCAGTGTTTCTGGATTTCCGTGATGCTTTTGGAACCCTATAGCACACAATGTCATGCTGACAGCCCTTGAGGAAATACATCTACCCCAGGTTTTCATTGACATTGTTAGGGATGTTTACTCTGGTTCATACATACAGTGATTTGTGGCAAACAGCTCACAGACCCAATCCCACTCCAAGTAGGTATAAAGACAGGCTGTCCATGGAGTGCAGTCAACTTTGTACTCGCTATCAACTCATGGTTAAAATGGCTTTGTAGTTGCGCTCCCCTTAATGTAATTTCCCCTAACCCCGTCCAGGGGTATGCTGACGATGTAATAATAGCCTCCAGACAGGAGGTTGTCATAAACACCATGCTTTCCAGAACCGACTCCTTCCTAGAGTGGTCTGGATTAGAGGTCAAATATGCAAAATGTGCTGTATTCTATGAGAGGCGGAGCGGGGGAAACCGCTGGTACCGAGCAAAATCAGATATAATTCCCACATTTACAGTTGATAGTCAAGTCAAGTCAAGAGTTTTAATTGTCACGGCATACAGGTATACAATGAAATGCGGGTGGTCTTGCCCGCAACGATGTGCAATACAGTGGTACATATAATAGAATCAAAAGAAGAAAACAACATTGTGCAGTAAACAGGTAACAGGTAACATGGAGTGACATCTCGGTATCTGTACATAGTTATTTACAGAGCATATGGGACATGCTAGTTAGCTTTGGTAGTGCAATACACTGTTCCTGTTATTCTAATTTAAAGTGTCCTTTCCTTTGGCCATAAGTGTGCGTGTGTGCGACATGAGTGTGTGCCCGCTCATGTTAAAGTGTTAAGTGGCTGCTTGTGTGTGAGCGTGCACAGTGTGCGTGTCGTGTGTGTGTTCATGTGTGCTTGTGTGTGGATAGTTCAATGTTCTGAGCACTCAATGTTCATTGTTCATGGCTCTGATGGCCTGGGGGAAGAAGCTGAGCCTAAGCCGCTCTGTCCTAGTAGCTGGGGTTCGCAGGCGTCTGCCTGACCTCAGCAGCTGAAACAGGCTGTTATTGGGGTGGTGAGGGTCTTTCATTACCCTGCAGGCTCTGGATTTGCACCTCTTGTTGTATAGAACCTGCAGGGGGGGTAGTGCAATACCCGTGGTACGCTCGGCTGAGCGCACCACTCCCTGTAGGGCCTTCTTGTCCTGTGCCGTGCTGTTTCCATACCAGGCAGTGATGTTTCCGGTCAGGATGCTCTCTACAGCTCCTGAGTAGAAGGACTGGAGTATCTTCCCCGATACTCTGAACTTCCTTAACTGTCTCAGGTGGTAGAGGCGCTGTTTCGCCTTCTTTACTACTGTGTCTATGTGTGTTGACCATGTCAGGTCCTCTGAGATGTGGACCCCCAGGTACTTAAAGCTGCTTGATAACAAGCCACTGAGAGTCTACGCACATCATGAAACATATACCTATCTGGGTCATAAATGTAATGTGGCAGGTGAATGGGAACAACAAGTGAGTGAAATTATCTCTGATTACTCAACCAGATTAGATTTAATTGATTCATCGCCTCTGCCACTCATCATGAAGCTTGAAGCAGTCAGACAAATAGCCCTGGTCAAAGTTCAGCACCTATTCTCAAATGTACATATTCCTTGCAAATTTCTTTGTGAGATGAACAATAAAACCGTACAGATGGTGAGACAATGGACTGGACTGAACACTCACTCAACACGGGACATCATATTCCATACCATGCGGAGGGGCGGCCTGGGTGTTCCCAACTTTGAATGGACGTACATCGCTACGAGACTCAGTCATCTTCTCAACATGCTGAACAGTGACGACCAGCACGTCAGAGAGCAGGCCAGAGCCTCTCTGTTCTTAGACCTGCAGAGACGCAAGGTCCCCCTGGCGTGTGGGTCGGATCCAAACTTCCTGGGTTACAAGAAGAAAGCAAGTGGAAAGCTGGACAGCCGCGCCCCCGGATTCGGGGTGTGGTCTGACTGGCCAGACCTGAATGACCTATGCGGCTGGTCCAACGTGGCCCTGGAGTGGGTGGGGCCGGACTCAGACGCTGTTAATGTTTCTGAGGAGATCATCTCTGACCCTACCATCTCTGTGAAGGCCACCATTGACATCTGTGGAACGTGGCATGAACTGCCACTTACCAATGCCCGTGGCCATCTCATGTCGGCACAACAACAACGCCAACGTCAATACTGGACTGAGCTTAAACAGTAAGGGAAGCTTGCTTGTCTCCCTGCCGCTGACCACTCTGTCTCGCACGCAGTTTTAAAAAATGTAGCTATTGATGAGAGCATCATTATTTTTACTTTAAAAGCTGTAGCTACAGGTTTTACCATCAATGCTCAACCTTTTGATCTGGTTCCCTGGCAGTCATAGCCCACACTGCATACACCATGGTCACGAACAGACAACAGAAACCATGTCTCACATACTCAATGGCTGTCATACATACAAAGGGCTCTACATTTGTAGGCATGATAGGATCGTGGACCTGATTGCAGACAGTGTCAGTTCCACACTCGGGTCACCTGCAACATATAAGCTGTATAAGCACACCAGTGTATGTTCAATCTGTGTAGTGACAATTCACTGTTCTCTGATATTTCAGCAAACACCCCCGATGTTGTTATTGTTAATGAGAATAACAGAGAGGTTCTCATCCTAGAAGTTGAGAGTAGAGGAAGCCTTTACAACCAAAATGTTAAAATATCAACTGTTAGACCATACCATATCACAACTCGGCTACAACTGTAAACTTTTAGTCTTCATATTTGGAAGCCTGGGTCATGTCCATAAGTTGGGTGTTAGAGGCCTTCAGTTGGCCGGTCTTCCGAAGAGAAGAGCCAAACATTTAGCAAAATATTGCTCAGTGTCAGCAATTATTGGCAGCCGGGCAATTTGGAGAAGACGCTGCTATCTGTACCCATGAGCTGTGTGTAGATTGTCAGGTTCATCATCCATGTGAGTCTGTAACTTTGGTTGCCACTGTGGCACGATTGTATCGGAATAATCCCACAATGTACAAGTGTACTGTTAATATTTGTGTCCTTTAAACTTTGTCTTTATGTGGACATAAATAAAATATTCTAAATGTGTGTGTGTGTGTGTGTGTGTGTTGTGTGTTGTGTGTGTGTGTGTGTTATGTGTGTGTGTGTGTGTGTGTGTGTGCTGTGTGTGTGTGTGTGTGTGTGTGTGTGTGTGTGTGTGTGTGTGTGTGTGTGTGTGTGTGTGTGTGTGTGTGTGTGTGTGTGTGTGTGTGTGTGTGTGTGTGTGTGTGTGTGTGTGTGTGTGTGTGTGTGTGTGTGTGTGTGTGTGTGTGGTGGAAAATGAGGGCTGTACACTTTCACGACCACTGTCAATTGACATTTTTCATTTCAAACCTTTATTTAAACTCGAAGGGCAGCTGAGGTTTCCCTCATTCGCAGTCACGTCAAGTGTAGTACAAAGAGAAATAAGCACACACAAAAAAGGCATATAAAATCATAACAATAAGACAACAAGGTGAGGCAAAGGTAAGGATAACAAATCAATTAAAACATGTAACATGCACATCGTGGATGTGGGAAGACCGAAGAGGCTGGAATATAGGAAGAGGGAAGACGTGCGGGAAAGTGGACGTCCATGTGTGTGTGTGTGTGTGTGTGTGTGTGTGCGTGTGCGTGTGTGTGCGTGTGTGTGTGTGTGTGTGTGTGTGTGTGGGGGGGGGGCCGGGTGTCTTGATTACAAATCATAAGAATATCTTCCTCTGACGTGCCCCCGCATAACCTTATCTTTTATTGGATTGAAAACATCACCCCTGTCATCATATGAATGAGGGGGACGGACCCCTTGTCTCTGAACCTTGTAAAAGAACCGCGCCCACTTCGTCCCCCGAGCGGCATTCCCATGCCTGTCATCATGGGAACACTCTACACTGTAATTACGTCTCATCATGCGCACGGTAGATGTGATGTGACGATGGAATGAAGACACGAACGGCAGCGCCGGTGCATTACATACGCATCTTCGGAATTCTGCACAGACGAGGGTGGGAATATACGGTGGAAATTGAATTGAGTCCCACTGGAGTCCCACTGATCAGGTGGCGGTGTGTGGGCCCTTCCATTGCTCATTAGGGAGTTACAGACTGGCATTATTATTAGTGTGGTGGATCCGGACTAATCGATTATATCATAGACAGATCTTCTGATCAAAGTAGGTTTAAAAAAAAAAAAAAAAACATGTAACTGGAGTATTCATTGATCTAAAAAAAGCATTTGATACTATTAATCATGATATATTAATCAGGAAATTGGAAAGATATGGGATCAGGGGGGTAGTATTGGACTGGGTGAGAAGCTATCTAGATAAAAGACAACAATTTGTGACAATGAGAGATTATAAATCTGAATGTTTGGACATTGCTTGTGGTGTCCCCCAGGTGTCAGTGTTGGTTCCAAAACTGTTCATCTTGTACATTAACGAGATATGTAAAGTATCCAATATATTTAAATGTATTTTATTTGCGGATGACACTAATCTTTTTTCTGGTGAGAATATCCAGCAGCTTTTAGAGGTCATCACATCTGAAATGAAGAAATTAAAGAAATGGTTTGATAGAAACAAATTATCATTGAACTTGAGCAAAACTAAAATTATGTTATTTGGAAACTGTAGATTAAATACTCAAGTACAAGTTAAAATAAATTATGTGATTATTGAAAGAGTTTATGAAAATAAATTCCTAGGTGTAATAATATACCATAAAATCTGTTGGAAACCTCACATAAAACATGTCCAATCTAAACTGTCAAGAAGCATTTCAGTCATGAGTAAAGTAAAGCACATTCTGGATAGAAAATCACTCTACATTCTCTACTGTTCACTAGTTTTACCATATTTAAATTACTGTGCTGAAGTCTGGGGAAACACTTATAATTCTACACTACAACCACTTTTTATAGTCCAAAAAAGGGCCATAAGGATAGTTCACATTGCAGGTTATCGTGATCACACCATATTCTTTTTAAAGTCAAAAACATTCAAGTTAAATGATCTTGTGGAATTTAAAACGGCACAATCAATGTATAAAGCAAAAGGTCATGTACTCATTGGGGGGAACAAATTATAATAATAATAATTTATATTCTCCTTTGGTTCATTGCAATTTACTCAAGCATAGTAACAGACACAATATTGCTGACACTGGGAGAACATGCAAATGGCCTTGTAGAAGTGGAGCAATCTTCCATTTACTTGGGTATGTACTTTTAGGCGAATAATCTGAAAATATGGCTTAACCTCTTTTGAAAGGTAACATTCTGAAGTGTATTACACAATAAAGAAAAATCACTTTGAGTGCTAATCAAATAGAGGTTTGAACACACTGAAGTAAACGTTTTGTGTACTCACTACTCACATTTTGTTTAATGGTTGCCAAATGCCTGTTTTCAAGTTCCAGCTGAGAGGTAAGAGCTGGAAAACATAATGGTTCCATAGCCTGAAGTCGGTAACACTTTATAATAACACTCAGTTATAAGACCTTTATAAGGTATTTGTAGATGAATTAATCATGAACAACCCATTTATATACATTCGTAAATTATTATTAAATCATTTAGACCCTCACCACCCCAACAACAGCCTGTTCAAGCTGCTGCGGTCAGGCAAACGCCTGCGAACACCAGCAACTAGGACAGAGAGACTTCGGCTCAGCTTCTTCCCCCAGGCCATCAGAGCCTTGAACACTGAACTCTCCACACACAAGCACACATGAGCACACACACAACACACACACTGTACACGCTCACACACTAGCAGCCACTTTAACATGAGCACACACACACACATACTCATGCTGCACACGCTCACACTTATGGTCACTTTACAAAAGGAAAGGTCACTTTAAGAATAGTATAGTATAACTTGAGATTGTATAATATAGCATTGTATAGCAGTGTACAGATGAAGCCTTTAGTTTTCATGACCACTTTGCCGCGACGGGCGCACGGTGATGTCACGTCATTGGAATTCATTAGGAAACCAGGCTGCTGTTCTGTTTCAACTTTGAATGGACGTACATTGCTACGAGACTCAGCCATCTTCTCAACATGCTGAACAGTGACGACCAGCACGTCAGAGAGCAGGCCAGAGCCTCTCTGTTCTTAGACCTGCAGAGACGCAAGGTCCCCCTGGCGTGTGGGTCGGATCCAAACTTCCTGGGTTACAAGAAGAAAGCAAGTGGAAAGCTGGACAGCCGCGCCCCCGGATTCGGGGTGTGGTCTGACTGGCCAGACATGAATGACCTATGCGGCTGGTCCAACGTGGCCCTGGAGTGGGTGGGGCCGGACTCAGACGCTGTTAATGTTTCTGAGGAGATCATCTCTGACCCTACCATCTCTGTGAAGGCCACCATTGACATCTGTGGAACGTGGCATGAACTGCCACTTACCAATGCCTGTGGCCATCTCATGTCGGCACAACAACAACGCCAACGTCAACACTGGACTGAGCTTAAACTGCAAGGGAAGCTTGCTTCTCTCCCTGCCGCTGACCACTCTGTCTCGCATGCAGTTTTTAAAAATGTAGCTATTGATGAGAGCATCATCATTTTTACTTTAAAAGCTAGGCTACAGGTTTTACCATCAATGCTCAACCTTTCCATCTGGTTCCCTGGCAGTCATAGCCCACACTGCATACACCATGGTCACGAACAGACAACAGAAACCATGTCTCACATACTCAATGGCTGTCATAAATACAAAGGGCTCTACATTTGTAGGCATGATATGATTGTGGACCTGATTGCAGACAGTGTCAGTTCCACACTCGGGTCACCTGCAACATATAAGCTGTATAAGCACACCAGTGTGAAGCCATATTATATGCTCAATCTGTGTAGGGACAATTCACTGTTCTCTGATATTTCAGCAAACACCCCCAATGTTGTTATTGTTAATGAGAATAACAGAGAGGTTCTCATCCTAGAAGTTGAGAGTAGAGGAAGCCTTTACAACCAAAATGTTAAAATATCAACTGTTAGACCATACCATATCACAACTCGGCTACAACTGTAAACTTTTAGTCTTCATATTTGGAAGCCTGGGTCATGTCCATAAGTTGGGTGTTAGAGGCCTTCAGTTGGCCGGTCTTCCGAAGAGAAGAGCCAAACATTTAGCAAAATATTGCTCAGTGTCAGCAATTATTGGCAGCCGGGCAATTTGGAGAAGACGCTGCTATCTGTACCCATGAGCTGTGTGTAGATTGTCAGGTTCATCATCCATGTGAGTCTGTAACTTTGGTTGCCACTGTGGCACGATTGTATCGGAATAATCCCACAATGTACAAGTGTACTGTTAATATTTGTGTCCTTTAAACTTTGTCTTTATGTGGACATAAATAAAATATTCTAAGTGTGTGTGTGTGTGTGTGTGTGTGTGTGTGTGTGTGTGTGTGTGTGTGTGTGTGTGTGTGTGTGTGTGTGTGTGTGTGTGTGTGTGTGTGTGTGTGTGTGTGTGTGTGTGTGTGTGTGTGTGTGTGTGTGTGTGTGTGTGTGTGTGTGTGTGTGTGTGTGTGTGTGTGTGTGTGTGTGTGTGTGTGTGTGTGTGTGTGTGTGTGTGTGTGTGTGTGTGTGTGTGTGTGTGTGTGTGTGTGTGTGTGTGTGTGTGTGCGTGTGTGTGGTGGAAAATGAGGGCTGTACTCTTTCACGACCACTGTCAATTGACATTTTTCATTTCAAACCTGTATTTAAACTCGAAGGGCAGCTGAGGTTTCCCTCATTCGCAGTCACGTCAAGTGTAGTACAACGAGAAATAAGCACACACAAAAAAGGCATATAAAATCATAACAATAAGACAACAAGGTGAGGCAAAGGTAAGGATAACAAATCAATTAAAACATGTAACATGCACATCGTGGATGTGGGAAGACCGAAGAGGCTGGAATATATGAAGAGGGAAGACGTGCGGGAAAGTGGACGTCCATGTGTGTGTGTGTGTGTGTGTGTGTGTGTGTGTGTGTGTGTGTGTGTGTGTGTGTGGGGGGGGGGGGGCGGGTGTCTTGATTACAAATCATAAGAATATCTTCCTCTGACGTGCCCCCGCATAACCTTATCTTTTATTGGATTGAAAACATCACCCCTGTCATCATATGAATGAGGGGGACGGACCCCTTGTCTCTGAACCTTGTAAAAGCACCGCGCCCACTTCGTCCCCCGAGCGGCATTCCCATGCCTGTCATCATGGGAACACTCTACACTGTAATTACGTCTCATCATGCGCACGGTAGATGTGATGTGACGATGGAATGAAGACACGAACGGCAGCGCCGGTGCATTACATACGCATCTTCGGAATTCTGCACAGACGAGGGTGGGAATATACGGTGGAAATTGAATTGAGTCCCACTGGAGTCCCACTGATCAGGTGGCGGTGTGTGGGCCCTTCCATTGCTCATTAGGGAGTTACAGACTGGCATTATTATTAGTGTGGTGGATCCGGACTAATCGATTATATCATAGACAGATCTTCTGATCAAAGTAGGTTTAAAAAAAAAAAAAAACATGTAACTGGAGTATTCATTGATCTAAAAAAAGCATTTGATACTATTAATCATGATATATTAATCAGGAAATTGGAAAGATATGGGATCAGGGGGGTAGTATTGGACTGGGTGAGAAGCTATCTAGATAAAAGACAACGATTTGTGACAATGAGAGATTATAAATCTGAATGTTTGGACATTGCTTGTGGTGTCCCCCAGGTGTCAGTGTTGGTTCCAAAACTGTTCATCTTGTACATTAACGAGATATGTAAAGTATCCAATATATTTAAATGTATTTTATTTGCGGATGACACTAATCTTTTTTCTGGTGAGAATATCCAGCAGCTTTTAGAGGTCATCACATCTGAAATGAAGAAATTAAAAAAATGGTTTGATAGAAACAAATTATCATTGAATTTGAGCAAAACTAAAATTATGTTATTTGGAAACTGTAGATTAAATACTCAAGTACAAGTTAAAATAAATTATGTGATTATTGAAAGAGTTTATGAAAATAAATTCCTAGGTGTAATAATATACCATAAAATCTGTTGGAAACCTCACATAAAACATGTCCAATCTAAACTGTCAAGAAGCATTTCAGTCATGAGTAAAGTAAAGCACATTCTGGATAGAAAATCACTCTACATTCTCTACTGTTCACTAGTTTTACCATATTTAAATTACTGTGCTGAAGTCTGGGGAAACACTTATAATTCTACACTACAACCACTTTTTATAGTCCAAAAAAGGGCCATAAGGATAGTTCACATTGCAGGTTATCGTGATCACACAACCATATTATTTTTAAAGTCAAAAACATTAAAGTTAAATGATCTTGTGGAATTTAAAACGGCACAATCAATGTATAAAGCAAAAGGTCATGTACTTCCAGGAAACAAAGAACTGTTCTTTGATAGGGAGGGGGGTTATAATCTGAGGGGAGAACTCAATTTAAAAGTTCTAAATGTACGCACTACCATGAGAAGACACTGCATCTCAATATGTGGAGTGAAACTGTGGAACAGTCTAAATGTGGTGCTAAAGCAATGTCCAAACATGAGACAATTCAAACTGATGTATAAGGAAATGATGTTCACGAGGTACAGGGATGAGGAAGGGACTTGATATTCACGGGTGTTTACATTTTTATTTTATTTCTTTTATGTTTTAAAATAGTACACTCATTTGAGTAGTGGAAAAGGGGTAGGATTAAATAAGTGTATACTTCTTCCTACTCCTTTTCGAACATGTAAATTGAGTTATGTTTTGCTTTTGTTTAGTTATTATTTTGTTTGAGTTATGTTTTGATTTTGTTTAGTTATTTATTTTGTTTGTATTCATTTACATGTTCGAAATAAAGATTTCAAATCAAATCAAATCAAAACCGCTTAAGCCCGATGGGCCCGGTACCGGGCCGAGATTTATTTCACGTCACAAATAGATACAAATGTTTAACTTTTGGTCAATGTTAGCATGGTGTTATTCACCGTCAAAGATGGGGGGAACAAATTATAATAATAATCATTTATATTCTCCTTTGGTTCATTGCAATTTACTCAAGCATAGTAACAGACACAATATTGCTGACACTGGGAGAACATGCAAATGGCCTTGTAGAAGTGGAGCAATCTTCCATTTACTTGGGTATGTACTTTTAGGCAAATAATCAGAAAATATGGCTTAACCTCTTTTGAAAGGTAACATTCTGAAGTGTATTACACAATAAAGAAAAATCACTTTGAGTGCTAATGAAATAGAGGTTTGAACACACTGAAGTAAACGTTTTGTGTACTCACTACTCACATTTTGTTTAATGGTTGCCAAATGCCTGTTTTCAAGTTCCAGCTGAGAGGTAAGAGCTGGAAAACATAATGGTTCCATAGCCTGAAGTCGGTAACACTTTATAATAACACTCAGTTATAAGACCTTTATAAGGTATTTGTAGATGAATTAATCATGAATAACCCATTTATATACATTCGTAAATTATTATTAAATCATTTAGACCCTCACCACCCCAACAACAGCCTGTTCAAGCTGCTGCGGTCAGGCAAACGCCTGCGAACACCAGCAACTAGGACAGAGAGACTTCGGCTCAGCTTCTTCCCCCAGGCCATCAGAGCCTTGAACACTGAACTCTCCACACACAAGCACACATGAGCACACACACAACACACACACTGTACACACTCACACACTAGCAGCCACTTTAACATGAGCACACACACACACACACTCATGCTGCACACGCTCACACTTATGGTCACTTTACAAAAGGAAAGGTCACTTTAAGAATAGTATAGTATAATTTGAGATTGTATAATATAGCATTGTATAGCAGTGTACAGATGAAGCCTTTAGTTTTCATGACCACTTTGCCGCGACGGGCGCACGGTGATGTCACGTCATTGGAATTCATTAGGAAACCAGGCTGCTGTTCTGTTCTATGTCGTATAAGCTCTCGCTCAGCGTCTATTGCACATATCGCACTCTCGTGCATGTGCACTGAATAAAAACTCACAAAATGTACCTTTACATACCAACATCCGTCTGGCCACACCCCCCGCCACCTATATATGCAGGGGTGTGGACACACACTCACCTCCTTCTTCACTTTCACCACAAGAGAGTGCCTGTATACCAATCACTTGACGAGGTTATTAGCTGAAGAAAGTTGAGTAAAGCGTTCACATTATTTCTTGCTTTTTTCTTTCTCTCATACAATTCAAAAGAAAAAGGCTAAGTTATAATGTTTACCTCGGGGGGTCACGCTAGCAACGTCGCCCTTCACGAGCGATCCTTCATTGCCTCCTCTGCCGTACGTCTTGGGGCGGGTTTGACGCCGCTGTCGTGGGCGGCGTCCGCGCCCGGTAGGCGTCCGGTGGGTAGCTTGCCTCTCCAAGGAGCTGGTGCACCAGCGTCGTCTCCTGTGAGATGGCCTGGTTCCGGCTCTGGTTCCTTTGCCGCCGGAGAGTCGTCTGCCGTTGGGCGGCCGGCTCCTCTCGTGACGGAGGATTTGAGACGCAAGCTTTTTTCGTCTGCTCGCTCTCGTCGTAGGATGGCAGCTTGCAGACACGAACGGCCTGGTTTCGGGGAGTTGCTGGAGCCGGATAATGATGCGTCTGTTTCTCCGTGGCCAATGGAAACAGAGGATTACATGGTAGAGGCAGATGGGTTGTTGTTCGACGCCCCGGTGGAGTCATGTCCGCCTCCCGTTCAGGTTGAACTGGCAGGGGGTGATATGTCTCCTTGGGGTCCCTCATATTCTGGTGTTGGGTTAGAACCTCCGACTCAGCGACGAGATGCCCTACTATCAGCCACATCGGAATGTGGCTCTGCAATGGTCAGTAGTCTGTTGCATGTGAGGGACGCAGGCTCGGTGGGGGAAAGTATGCAGGGGGAACTGCGTGCTTTGTTCCCCGAGCTCATGGCGGCGGCAGCAATCGCAAACGGCGTGCCGCTGCCGCAGCCACTGCCTGCTCCTGTCCCTGATGATCTCATAGGTCATTTATGGCAACGCTGTCTTGTGAGGGAGACGGGCGTTGTCTACCCATTTTTCCCCTCAATGGAGGCCTACGTCCGTCAGGGACAGGTGGTCTCCCACATCACGGGCCTCACTCCCGCCTACGTGTGAGTCACGAGGGTGGTGGGTCTGGTAGAGGGTATGAAGGAGGGGGTGCCTCGGCTTGATAGGCCGATGGCGGCTCTCCTTTGTCCTGAGGTGGTGTGGGAGCCTTTGCGGAAGCCGGTTCGCCACGGGAAATTGGCGAGGCGGTTGGCCAACTGGAGCGACCAGTCGTTCATCGCCGCGACTCAATCCCTAGCTGCCACGTCTAACATCGCGCAGCTAGCGAGGTTTATGTCCGAGATAATGACGGGCGGTACGGAGCTGACCGAATTACAACATGATCAGCTCGCCCAGGCGGCCGGAGCCATCCTGGATCTGGTCCAGCTGCAGGCCGTCGCCGCTGGGAAGGTACGCGCCCTGGCCACTCTAGCTCAGCGCCACCTTTGGCTAGAGCAGGCGCGTGTGCCGGAAAAGAAGAGGGTTCTACTACTGACGGCACCCCTCTCCGATGCTGGGCTCTTCGGGTCGGCGTTGCAGCTCATGACTACAACCTGCAGGGAAATGCAGGAGGAGCGGTATGTGCGATATGTGCAATAGCCGCTGAGCGTCACTATACTCATAGAACACGGTTATATTCATAACCTACTGTTTTATGCCGCCAGGACGCGCAAAGTCGACAGGCAGCGGTCTGTTGACTTCCTCATTCATCACTGTGCCTTTGTGTTGATAACAGGCAAGCAACGTTGGGACGGCGCGAGACTGAGAGAGACTTGTTTATTGTGAATTGAAAATACGCCGGTAAAGTGGGGAGGGAGACTTGTTCATTCAAGTAAGCTATAATACAGTATTATATGGCCATCAGACATATTCTCTCCGTGAAACTCGAAAGACAGTAAATAAACTAACTAATAAAACGTTCAAACTGTTCCAACTTGTGTATTATTTTCATAAAAGACGACTAAGATTGTACTCTTGTATTTTGCACTGTATGTCACAGGTGAACTTGCTAGCCATTTGATTGTTAATGTGATACTCTGTAGTGCAGGTGAATAAAGTAGAAGCACTTCTTATAGTGTACAATGGGGGAAATAAGTATTGTTCAGTAAATGTATTTCCAATGAGCAGGCTGAATGCTCCGCGACGCTGGTTGAAGTGGATCTAGGTAGCCAGCAGGCTGAATGCTCCGCGACGCTGGTTGAAGTGGATCTAGGTAGCCAGCAGGCTGAATGCTCCGCGACGCTGGTTGAAGTGGATCTAGGTAGCCAGCAGGCTGAATGCTCCGCGACGCTGAACTGCCTGGGCCGGTCTGTCTGTCGAAGACCGAGGGAACCGCGTCCGGCTTCAGCTGATTAGTGGTCTTCTGGACAAACATCCCACCCCAACAACATAATCCGAGGCAATGAAGTGTTCGCTGCAGATCCTCCTTCCCTGTCCAACAGGCTGGTCGCGCCGCCTGAGTGCAGCCAGCCTGAGCCAACGTGCCAACAACACTGTTTTTTTCACTGGTAGTTTGTGGAAATTAACCAACTTTCCTCTCTTTCCCACGGTAAAATTAGTTTGAACAGCCAGGAGCAATACAAACAGAACCACCGCGGTCCCGTTGTTTTGTAGGCAACATTTTATTTACTGACTGACCCATTCACTATAGGCAGCTAACCAGCAGTGTATACACCAAACCAGCCCCATGACGTCAGCAACAAAATGGCCGCGCCCATAATGATAAATGCTTCAAAAATGCACATAACAAATCGTTTTTTCTTAGAAACTGCTTATTTTTATAAACGTGATTTTTTCTGTGGCTTATCTAAATACTAATGTGATGCTATGAATATGTATTTATCGCTATGCTTCATCTCCACTTTAAAGTAGCCAGTGGACATCTTATCCACAAAGGGAAAGAAAACCTCCTCAATATTTCCAGAGTACATCTTATCCACAAATGGAAAGAAACCCTCCTCAATATTTGAAGGATTATGAATGTAAAGTCGAATCTGATGACCAAGAAGAACTAACCCTTGATAACTGAGAAGCCGTCGGTCTTGCTGAGTTTGTTATTTGAACCGAAGAGAATGGACTCTGTTTTGCCCAGGTGTAATGATAGTTTGTTATCAGCGAGCCATATGCAGATTTTGCCTCAAGGACATCTGCAGCCCCAGGCTCCCAGTGATACGGCTGAGATCAGTTATGATAATTCCTGATTAAATAGTGATGATTACTTTGGTGGTTTGTATACTGTAATTATAAGCAGGGACAGCTGGGCTTTAAGTTCAATAGCGAGATATTAAAATTATGTGAAATCTCCCGCGATTTACTTCCTCGTTCGTGAGCTGGAGGAATGCCATTGGGAGAAATCAAGTCACTTGACGTTGTAACACGTTTTACATTTACATTTACATTTACATTTAGTCATTTAGCTGACGCTTTTATCCAAAGCGACTTACAAGTTCTGTACGACAAGCCATCAGGAAGAGCACAACTCTATCAGCTGAGTAACAATGTTCATCAAAGTGTTGAGTGCTACAGTGTAGGTTAGTTTATTAGGACAAGTGCATGACAGTATGGTTAGTTAGGGTTAGATTTTTATTTTATTTTTTTTAATTCAGATAATGGTTGAAGAAGTGAGTCTTTAGTCGACGGCGAAAGATTGGACGTGTTTCGGCTGTCCTAACTGGGGTGGGTAGTTCATTCCACCATTGTGGGGCAAGGACTGAGAATAGGCGACTTCTCTTTGATGACCCTCCCGGAGCTTGGATAGGAGTAGGTCTGAGGCGGCCAGAAGATGCAGAGCGTAGGGGTCTTGAGTCTTGAGGGTGTGTAGTTAGAGACCATTGACCGGAGGTAGGCGGGAGCAGTTCCCTTTCCCTTTAGCACGGTATGCTAGGTCAAGGGCCTTGAAGCGGATTCGTGCAGCAATGGGGAGCCAGTGCAGGTCCCTAAGAAGTGGGGTGACATGGGCCGACTTCGGTAGGTTTGAGATCAGGCGGGCCGCTGCGTTCTGAATGAGTTGAAGAGGCTTAGTGGCAGTGGCCGGGAGGCCAGCGAGCAGTACGTTTTGATTGGTAATGCGGAATTGCAGTGATCAGTCAAGTTAAACACTTGAACAAGTGAAGCAAGCACAGAGGCGGAAGTGGCCACGAATTTCATGAAATAAATAACATGCTTGCGTCCCAATGACATTTTATAAAACGAGGCATACTGTACAATACTATACATGCAATACAATACTATGTATTTTAGCCAAAACACATCAGAACACAACATTGCAGTGCATTTTGTCCATTCGCTCTCTGCCTCTCTCTCCCTTTGTCGAGCGCGGAGCTTTTCCTGAGGTAGTGAGCTAAGTTGAAAACATTGGTGTTGGTGTTTCCTGTTTCATAATACGAATTTCATAATAAAGGCGGCAGCTTAAAAAATAAATAAATGTGCCGTTTCAACGTTGACAGTTATCAATTGATTGCGCTCAAAAGGACATTTTATAAAACGAGGCATACAATATAATACTATGTATTTTAGCCAAAACATGTGGTCAGAACACAACATTGCACTGCATTTAGTCCATTCGCTCTCTGCCTCTCTCTGCCTCTCTCTCCCTTTGTCGAGGGCGGAGCTCCTGAATGAACAGAGAGCAGGCACGTTGTAATACGGCGCCCAAACGGTGCCCAAACGGTGGTCCAATGACTATTCATGGCTTCATCTGTACATAAAGACCCAGTGCCACATCCGTAGCTAACAGTGTATTGCACTACCACAGGACCTAGCATGTCCTACCATGCTCTGTAAAAACTCATGTACATATACTGATATGCCCTACTTTGATTACTTGTATTATTGCACAATGTCGTTCTATTGGATTCTTATTATATTATCATTATTGTATTATGCACAATCGTTGCAGGCAAGACCCCCCGCATTTCACTGTATACTTGTATGCCGTGACAAATAAAACTCTTGACTTGACTTGATTTATAACTATATTTGTATAACAATTTACAAATTAGTTCTACATTATTTATAACTTATTATCAACATTGTTTGTGCTTGATTTGTTCATCATTAAATAATGTTGTTTAATGTGTAGTAACACATTTGTAGATGCTTTGAAAAATGGATATGAAAAAACAACTATACTTGTTCATGTTCAACAAATGATTTGTTAAGACATTGATAAAACATCTATAAATCATTTACAGATGCTATTGTGTGCCCTAATCTAAAGTGAAGCCTATTCATCATTAACAAATGTCTAATACAGTTTATTATTTGTTCACTTTTTCATGATCTGACAGCTTTCGGATACACACTTCTTTGTGACATCAAGCAGTGACAGAATTAGGACTATCTACACATCTACAAATGTGTTACTAGTACATTAACAACATTATTTAATGATGAACAAATTAAGTACAAACAATGTTGATAATGAGTTATAAATAATGTAGAACTAATTTGTAAATGTTATACAAGTATAGTTATAAATTATTTAATAATAATTTACGGATGTATATAAATGGTTTGTTCATGATTAGTACATTATCTGTGTAACTGAGGGGTACAATTCCCTGACTGTATTGATAAGTATGGTATCATTAAACCACTACCGCTTGATGTACTTTAACTTCTGGCCATCCAGTACACGATATCTAAGTATGATGAACACTTTCCCACATATGAAATCAGGTCCACACAAATATAACAGGCGAATATTTAATATAGCAAAAGGTATATACAACATTCACTTAATTACATTTATGATTTGAATGCACTTGTAAGGCAAATGAGTATTCGTAGGCAAATCAACACTGAATGTCCAATCTCTGGTTACGCAGGAAGCAAGTATACAACCTGGTTCTTTAGGGAAACTATAGCGATGGTACTTAAGGATTATAGCGGGATACTAAAGGGGTCCTGCTGGTTGTAAGTCAGTAAGGGGGGGGGGGGTTTGGAGAGCCGTCAGCTGCATCCCATCTGGCCAACGATTCCTGGGGAGAATTCAGGTACAGAAAACAGTGCCCGCAGGATCTTGATCCACAGATGAATACACTTGGGCCCTCTTGTAGACGGTAGCTGTAGGTCCACAACGAAGGAGAAGCGAGGCGGCCTCGGTCTGGGTTGAGCGCCGTCTCACCTGGGCTCCTCTCGGGGGTAATTCCAACACTCACTGGCGTTGGCTGTTATCCGCTCCACAAATCAAAGCACCCAAAGCAAATAGATATTCCATGCCGTATAGGCTCAGCAGTCGTCCGGGTAGGTAATCCAATGTGCAGGTCCACTCGTCCTCGCCCAGAACTCCTCGGATGAAAGCACCACGCGTGGTCTGCCCAGCCTGGTTAAGACTCTAGATAACGCGAGGAACGATGGGGGTGCTGCTCACTTTAGAACTTTAACCGAACGATGCACCATACATAATAGACTATTATTACTTAATAGAAATACGTCCCACTCGACGGTACAGTGCCAAACTATGACAATTCAGCTATGAATTTACACGAGGTCTCAATGCCTATTCTGGGGCCAAAAATAGGCCATACTGCACCACACGTGGGTCGTGGGTGAGGCTTCACGTCTGTTACTAGGTTGGAGGGTAAAGGACTAATGGACTAAAAGAAAGTTCTACTTTACTTGCGCCCTATTTATATGCACGGTGAACAAATAGTACCATTCGTATTTCGGTAGCCGTATTCCTACGCGGAACCGGGGCTAGTTGGGACATGTTCGTCGGCACTATTGAACTTGACTCAAGGGGCCTGTCTGCTGGCGCCAGGTTCTTGTCCAATGAGAGAATGAACTATTATGGGCTGTAGTAGACTAAAGGGATATTCAGTGTATATGTACAAAGAATATACAAGGGATATCAAACGATATACAAATACTATTAAATATATATCCATAAATAAATATATATATTCGGTTTAATCTGATCCTTCACAACAGCCGCCCCCTAATTAGTCCCACCTAATTAGCTAAGCAGAGACAGATTAACCGCACTGTCTACCACTCAAGGTCCGCTGTAAGGGTCAGTCAACTCACAAAGTCGTGGGGTCATGGTCGTCATCGATAGTGTCTGGGAGTCTTGGCAGTTCTATTAGCCTCGCCACGGGTCGTGTGTAAGTTCGCCCTTGGACGAGCACTTCAGCTGCTCGGACCTTGCCATCGGCACCGGTGATCACTTTGCTTACGCGGCCAGCCGGCCACATAGCTCTGGGTAGTGACTGGTCGATAATCATGACGACTGTTCCTTCTGTCAAATTGTCTCTCTCTTTTACCCACTTCTGGCGGGTCTGTAGAGACGGTAGATAGTGGAGTAGGAAGCTATTCCAAAACTTGTCAGCCAGTACTTGACTGTACCTCCACATTCTTCGGCCGTTCGCTTCTTCAGGCCTGTACATTGTCTGGGGTAGCGCGGGGTCCAGCCGCACCATCAAGAGTGTGTTGGGGGTGACTGGGTCGACATCTGCTACATCACTTGAGACGTAACCGAGGGGCTTGGAGTTCAATACTCCCTCGATCTCCGTGAGGACTGTCATTAGGACTTCTTCCGCCACAGTCTGGGCCCCAAGCACGCCGTACAGGGCTGTCTTTATAGAACGTACTTCTCGTTCCCAGGTTCCACCGAAGTGGGGTGCGTTCGGGGGATTAAACTGGAAGTCAATCTGGGATGGAGCGAGGTGGGTCTTAAGTTCTGGGCCCATAGCTTGGAAGCTCTCTCTCAGCTCTCTTTCTCCGCCTTTGAAGTTTGTCCCGTGATCAGACAACAATGTAGACGGTTTTCCTTTCCGCGATGTGAATCTTCGGAAGGCCATAAGGAATGAGTCTGTGCTCATGGTTGGAAGGAGTTCGATATGTATCGCTCTGGTGGTCATGCATTTGAATACAATACCCAACCGCTTCTCGGTTCCTCTTCCTTTCTTTATATACAACGGGCCAAAACAGTCCATGCCTGTGGAGTGAAAGGGCTTGTCGCCGAGTCGGAGGCGACAGGGAGGTAGGTCAGCCATCCGGGGTATGCTGGGCTGCGCGCGCCACTTTCGGCAGTCTAGACAGGTTCGCTGGAAGCGTCGCACTGCTTCTCTCCCTTGAAGTATCCAATAGCGACGTCTGATCTCCGCGAAGACTCTCTCTGCTCCTGCGTGGTGCACATCCTTGTCGTATTTCTTTATGATCAGCTCTGTGACCTTGTGTCGGCTGTTCAAGACTATCGGGTACTTAACGTCATCCGGTAGGTCGGGGGCTCTCCGCAGACGACCACCCACTCTGATGAGATTATGGGCGTCACTCTCGGGTGCCAGGTGGAGCAGTCTGCTGTCTGATGGGACGGGCTTTCCTCCCTGTAGACAGTCTAGCTCATCGGGGAACAAGTCTCTCTGGGCTCGTTGTAGTAGAAGAAGTTCTGCTTCTTCGTAGTCAGCTGCTGAAATGTCAGTGGTGGGCTGAATCTCTGGGTGGTGCCACAGGAATGTCTTTAGCTGCGCACTCTGTAGGGTGAGGCAATCATCTATGTTGGGGTCTGTGGAGGCGACTGTGCTAAATCCACAGAACATAGGTTTCTTGTTTTCAGCCTCCTCTTTACTCGCTTCCTGTGGGGTGGGTGTAGGCCACTCTTCTTCCGGGAGCTTGAGGAACTCTGGTCCGTCACTGTAGATGTTGTGACGGGTGAGGTCATCTAGGGACATTCCCCGGGTGATGACGTCAGCTGGGTTGTGTTTGGTGTCCACATACCGCCAGCTTGCTGCTTCTGTTAACTCTTGAATCTCTGTGACTCTGACTCCCACGAAGACCTTGTATCTGCATGAATCAGACTTGATCCATGTGAGTACTGTCGTAGAGTCTGACCACAAGATTGTTCTTTGCACCGGGATGGTGAGTTCACGTTGGATTAACGTGGCTAGATGCGCTCCTGCTAGGGCTGCGCAGAGCTCTAGACGCGGGATAGATTGTTGCTTTCGTGGGGCTATTCTTGAGCGAGCCAGGATGAAAGCGGTGTGTATCTCTCCTCCCTTCTCTTGGGCACGCAAGTAGGCCACAGATCCATAGGCTACTTCGGAGGCGTCGCTGAAGACGTGTAGATCCATCTTGCATGTCTCTGGCCTCACTGTGGGTGGGAAGTAGCTGCGGCGTATGTTGACGCCTGGGAGTGAGCGGAGTTCCGTCTCCCACTCTCTCCATGTGGAGGCAAGGTGTGCGGGTATTGGGTCGTCCCAGCCCTGGTCCTTGTCCCATAGTGCTCGTACAATCATCTTTGCCCTGGTGGTGTAAGGTAGAATACATCCCAACGGGTCATATTGTCTGGCGAGTGTTCTGTACACACTCCGTCTGGTGGTCGGTATCGCCGTCGACCTTCCCTGCTCCGTGGTCAGGGGTTTGTGTCTATAGTGGAGCGAGTCTGTTTTGAAGCGCCAGACTAGTCCTAGTGTCATTTCTTGGGCTTCTCCTGGGATGGTCGCCATCCAGGTCTCGCTACTGGCTGCCTTGTCCGCGGGGGAGAGGCTGCGCAATACTTGCGTGTCGCTGCTGGCCCACTGCCTGAGATCAAAGCCGCCTTTGATCAGGGAGGCGCGTAGCTTGAGTAGGAGAGCCTCGGCTTCTTCTTGGGTCGAAACGCTTTGTAAACAGTTGTCCACGTAGAAACTGTTCTTCACACTGTGTCGGACCTCTTCATCTGCTGCTGGGTCCTCTGCGACGTGTTTCTGCAGTGCAAATGTAGCACAGCACGGGCTGCATGTGGTTCCGAAGGGGAGGACTTCCCATTGGTAGATGGCTGGGTGCTCATCTCCGATCCTCTCTCTCCATAGGAACCGCAGTAGGGGCTTATCCTCCTCCACTAGTCTCACCTGCAGGAACATCCCTTTGATATCCCCGCTGATAGCCACCTTGTCCTGGCGGAAGCGTAGTAGCACGCCTAGTAGAGAGGGGCCGAATGTGGGGCCGGGCAAGAGCTCTTTATTCAGATTCTGGGATCCGATCTGGTAGCTGCAGTTAAACACAATGCGATCCTTGCCGTTGTGTGGTGGACCTTGTGGTGCGGCACGTACCATGATTCGGTCGTCTGATCGGCCTCTTTAATGTCAATCTTCATTACGTGTCTCGCTGTGATTAGCTTCTCAATCTCAGCGCGGTACACACTCTCTTGAGCGGGGGTCTTTGGCTAGGCGCCGCTCTGTGTTCAATAGATACCGCTCCGTAGCTTCTTTCGTGGCGTGAAAGGTGGGCATTCCCTCTCGCCTCAGGAGTGGAGTTGCGTATCTCATCACTCCGCCGACTGTGACTCTCTTTGTCCCTTGCTCGAGGAGGTTTATGGCGTAAATGTCTTCTTTAGAACGAATGTCTTTCTTTTCGTTCTTAAAGGGCATTGTCTCTAGTGTCCATAGCCTCTCGACATGCTGCAGGAGAGTGGTGTCTTCTTCTGTCACTCTGGAGTGGAGGCAGCTAGTGGCTGCTGTTCGGTTGAGAGATTTAGCGAGGGGGCCTTGTAGTGTCCATCCTAGGCGGGTCTCGACTGCTGCAGGACAGCCTCTGGGTCCTGTATGGACCCGGTCTATCGGGACTATGAGGTCAGCATGGTCGGAGCCTATCAGCAGGGTCGGGGTGGCGCCGTCTATGAGCGGGATAGGTAGTTGACGCAGGTGCACATATTTATCCATCAGCTTGGCGATGGGGTAGGTGTACTGTGATAGTCCTATTTCTTGGCTGGTGAAAGCATTTGTAATCCTATACCGTCTCTCTGGCTGCCCGCTTGCTGCGATAGTGAAGGAGACATTCTCGCCTTTTATCGTCTTTAAATCTCTTCTTATTGTCCGAATCGTCATCTGGTTCTCGCTCCCCCGCAGTCCCAGCTGGGCCGCAGCGGATGCGAGGAGAAGGGTCTTCTCTGACCCGTCATCAAGGACGGCGTAAGTGTCCATGACTTTATCTTGGTGGCTCAATGTTACACGGACTACCTTTAAGAGCACCTGGGCGCCGCTGCTGCTGGCGGGGTCAATGTACATGACACTTGCCTTTGTGCTGCTCGATGGTGCAGGTGCAGGCTTTCTTCTGTTACTGTCGTGTAGGACATCTAGGTGGGCTCCGTCACACCGACTGCACCTCTTCTTTAGGCGGCACTCGGCTGCTATGTGACTGCGCGCACATCGGTAACAGCGCCTGTTGGACTTTATCCATTGACTCACTTCTTCTGCATTCATCTTCTTGAACAGGTCACATTGTGACAGCCAGTGTTCCTTCTCGCAGTACGGGCACACCATCTTCCACTTCTCTTTTCTCGAGGGGGTACTGTGGTTCTTACTGCTCGGTACTGATTCTGATTGGTGCATGACAGTCACTGATCTTCTTCCATCGTTTACTCTCCTAGGTCCCTCTCTGGAGCTTGGTGTGCTCCGCACGAATGTATCCAAGCGTAGGCTGCTGACTTCTCTCGTCAGGAAGTCGGCTAAATCGAGGAGGGATGGTTCGGGACCGTTAGGATCACGGTGGTCTCTTTGCCGCCTAAAGCGCTCTTGTCTGGCGGGCGGCAGCTTCTCTAAAATCCTCTCGACGTTAGAGTTGGCGTATAGCTCGTGCATACCCTTTTCTCGTTGCGCTCCCAGCATCCCTACCAGGGACTGCACTTTTATAGACAGGTCGTCTAGTGAGCGATTGTCTGTTGCTGGGGGTAGGCGGTCAATATGCCTTATCTCTTGGATTACGTAATCCCATATACGTCCATATCTCTGGTCCAGCGCTGCTAGAGCCGCGGTGTATGGGGTCGTAGAGGTGGCATAGGCTAGCGCTATATTGTGCGCTCGGGGTACTTTCAGGTGCTTCAGTAATATTGCATACTTGTGGCGTTCGTCAACGACATCCACCATCATTGTCTCTAAGCACATCCGGAGCTCCATGTACTGTGCTCGATTCTCATGGGTGAAGTCTGGAAACGTCGGTGTGCCAATGTATGACGCCGTGGATGGCTGGCACATCGGTGAGCGTTGGGAGAGAGGCCTCCTAGGCGAGTCTCCTCTTGCGCCTCTCTGTGGGCTGGTACCGGCAGGGTACCATGGCCCGCTGGTCCAGGTGCTGTTCCTCTGGGCTGGTCGTGCGTCATGCTCACCCGTGAATAGAGTCGGGGGTCTGTAGCGCAGCGCCGCGGGGGTATAGCCTGGGCTGTACTGGACCTCCTGGTCCGGTGGAGTACTGTGCTGTCGTCGGGCTTGGTTCTCCTCCTCTCCCTCTTCTTCTTCTGTCAGGTCCTCTAGATCCTGTAGTCGTTTATTTAGCCTCTCCGCAGTGTATGCTGCTCCTTCCTTGTAGCTGGGTCTCGCTTGGACCGGTCGGGGAAGGGGGTCTGCGGGGGGTATAGGCTCTCTCTGGTGGTCAAGTTCAGGGTCGCTTGGTCGGTTAGGGGATGCTGCCCTTGACTGTTGTCTCGACGAGGCCCTTGAACCCCTGGCGGAGGGAGAGGGTGTTGCCTTGGTGATCAGCTGCTCCATTAGCTGCGCTTGTAGTCTGTCGCGCTCGGCTTGTAGTCTGTCGCGCTCGGCTTCGCGCTGGATGAGAGCGATGTCGCGCTCTGCTTCTCTTTGGGCACCATCAGCGGCGCGCTGGGTGTCGGACCGGTCTCTTGCCATATTCTCTTCCGTCTGAAGGCGTCTCATCTCCAGGCGTATGTGCTCTTCTTCGCTCCGTTGCTGTGTTTGGAGTCGATCGCGTTCACCCTGAAGTCGATCGCGTTCACCCTGGAGTCGATCGCGTTCGGTGGAGGCTGTCAGGCTGACGAGGAACGCCTGTGACAGCATCCTCTCCGCCTCGCTGGGGGAAGACGCTTGTAGAGGTGAGCCGCTCCTGGCTGTCCTCGTTGGGGAGTCCTGGAGCTCTATCTCCTCGGCGCTCTCCTCATCTTGTTCCGTGCAGGGTTCCACCTCTGGAGGGTTGTCTTCCTCCCGGAGCTGGTCGGGGACTACTTCTTCGGTATTGGCGGGGGGTAAAGGCATGTCTGTTCCCTCCTGGTCCCCACCGTGAGCTTGGTCAGTTACATTAGAACCCACTAGGGCCTCTGTGGTCGGGGTAACCTGGTCGTTAAGGTCAGGCATAATTTTACTTTCTACTTTTACCGCGTTTACCGTCTGTAGAAGGCTAGGTAGTTGACTGACAGCGTAATCCTCTAAGTACTGAGGTGTCTGTCGTCTGCGCCGCGGGCGTTCTACGTTAGGAGGACCGTTTCGTGGAGTGTTCATCATAGGCCATTTCAATATTAATAACACTATATTAATATTACACTAGTTACCCTCCGGCTCGAAGGACCAATTGTAACTGAGGGGTACAATTCCCTGACTGTATTGATAAGTATGGTATCATTAAACCACTACCGCTTGATGTACTTTAACTTCTGGCCATCCAGTACACGATATCTAAGTATGATGAACACTTTCCCACATATGAAATCAGGTCCACACAAATATAACAGGCGAATATTTAATATAGCAAAAGGTATATACAACATTCACTTAATTACATTTATGATTTGAATGCACTTGTAAGGCAAATGAGTATTCGTAGGCAAATCAACACTGAATGTCCAATCTCTGGTTACGCAGGAAGCAAGTATACAACCTGGTTCTTTAGGGAAACTATAGCGATGGTACTTAAGGATTATAGCGGGATACTAAAGGGGTCCTGCTGGTTGTAAGTCAGTAAGGGGGGGGGGGGTTTGGAGAGCCGTCAGCTGCATCCCATCTGGCCAACGATTCCTGGGGAGAATTCAGGTACAGAAAACAGTGCCCGCAGGATCTTGATCCACAGATGAATACACTTGGGCCCTCTTGTAGACGGTAGCTGTAGGTCCACAACGAAGGAGAAGCGAGGCGGCCTCGGTCTGGGTTGAGCGCCGTCTCACCTGGGCTCCTCTCAGGGGTAATTCCAACACTCACTGGCGTTGGCTGTTATCCGCTCCACAAATCAAAGCACCCAAAGCAAATAGATATTCCATGCCGTATAGGCTCAGCAGTCGTCCGGGTAGGTAATCCAATGTGCAGGTCCACTCGTCCTCGCCCAGAACTCCTCGGATGAAAGCACCACGCGTGGTCTGCCCAGCCTGGTTAAGACTCTAGATAACGCGAGGAACGATGGGGGTGCTGCTCACTTTAGAACTTTAACCGAACGATGCACCATACATAATAGACTATTATTACTTAATAGAAATACGTCCCACTCGACGGTACAGTGCCAAACTATGACAATTCAGCTATGAATTTACACGAGGTCTCAATGCCTATTCTGGGGCCAAAAATAGGCCATACTGCACCACACGTGGGTCGTGGGTGAGGCTTCACGTCTGTTACTAGGTTGGAGGGTAAAGGACTAATGGACTAAAAGAAAGTTCTACTTTACTTGCGCCCTATTTATATGCACGGTGAACAAATAGTACCATTCGTATTTCGGTAGCCGTATTCCTACGCGGAACCGGGGCTAGTTGGGACATGTTCGTCGGCACTATTGAACTTGACTCAAGGGGCCTGTCTGCTGGCGCCAGGTTCTTGTCCAATGAGAGAATGAACTATTATGGGCTGTAGTAGACTAAAGGGATATTCAGTGTATATGTACAAAGAATATACAAGGGATATCAAACGATATACAAATACTATTAAATATATATCCATAAATAAATATATATATTCGGTTTAATCTGATCCTTCACAACAATCTGCAAATACCTTATAAAGGTCTTATAACTGAGTGTTATTATAAAGTGTTACCGGGAAGTCTTATGTAGTACAGGTCCAAAGTTTATAAAAGTCCCACAGAAAATGTGTGTTTCACAAAGGTTTTTGTAATGTGTGTACTGGTAAAAATTCAGCGTGATTATCCAAAATGGCCATCCACTTCCATTAATTTCGAATCTTGAGTCAAAACAAAGGACTTCTTCGTCTCCTTGTGACACCTTCCCAGCGCCAGTATGGGATCGCTTTCGGAGCAGAACCTCCTTGGCTACAACGGTGGTCAATCATTTTCACCATCAGTGGTGACTGGTCAGTTCAGGACCATTCACAACTGGACGTGGTCACTCGTCAGAATGGCTTGTCAAATGACGCTCGCCGGATATTTCGTCTT
>NC_140166.1:207396563-207435374 GCF_963971535.1 Notolepis coatsorum
TAACGTCTTACGGCTTCACGGACAACATACAGATTCCACGACATCGTTGTCTGTCGTCCAACGTTCTGCTTTATTTATGGGTAAGTGTATTATTATTTTATATGTTTTGTGTGTGGTACAGTGTCGCATTTAACCAAAATCGGATGCACAAGACTACAGGACTAGTATGAATACAAAGTACTGTAGTGCCGGAGGAAAGAGGAATGAACGGAGGTAACGTAATGCTTGTTTATTATACAAAGCCATGTCAGTAAACAAGAACACAAGAGCACATGAATCAATGAATGAATAACAGCGAGTGCAACCGCAATAGAAGTCCCCTCTGGCCGCGGCGCCAGATCATTCGTTCCCTCCCACTACACAACACATTCAGAGGAGAACACGTAACCAATAATGTAGTCACTACAGTACTAGCGTTTTTCCCCCCTAATGTAGCCAGGAGTAAAGACCATAATCCTGTCAAAACAGCAATCATAGTGTATATTTTCAACAATACGTTTGTTTACCAAAACGTTAAAGTGTTATTAATGAAATTACAGTTTAGAAATTGTGTTCTTAACAACTAGCGATTTTAGACTGGAAATAAACGAACTGCCATTTTGCTGTAGTCGTTATGATCAAGGGAAGACGAAGCTACCATACCCTCTACAGCAACAGAACAGCACAGAATTAGTTGATCTCAATCTGACCTTTTTCTTTCTTTCTTCTCTGTCAAAACAGCAATGAATGAATGAATGAATGAATGAAAACTTTATTAACAGATTGCAGAATGGGTACAGTACAGTACGGCTCAATACATACAATTGTTAAGGGGATGCAGACCAGAGAAAGACTTTCGTCTTGTTTACATCAGGGTCCCCCATTTTCAATTCATCGTAACATATATGACATACAGATAGACAGTACTGCTACATCTATACATTTATGACATACCAGATTTGCAATTACAGTACTGTTTGTGATCCAAAAAGAGTCCAGAAAGAAAAGAGTATATACAGGAGTGGGGGGGGGGGGGGGGGGGGGGGGTTGGGTAGGAGGGGTGGGTGGGGGACACTGTACAACTGTACAAACAACACTGTACATTGGATTATTGACAAGACCATACTTGGTAATTTACTGTACATTGGAGGGGGTTGTGTTCGGACATTTACAGGGGCCAGTTTCGAGTTGCAGTCTCCCTTAGGTGTTTTTTGAGATCATAGTGTATATTTTCAACAATACGTTTGTTTAGCCAATAGGTTAAAGTGTTAAAGTGTAAAGTGTCAGTTTAGTAGGGCAGTTGTCGACAGTGAAACCAGCAAGTAGGTATAAATTAAGTAGGTATAGGCAACAAAGTTCAAAGTTTGTACTATCTATCAACTGGTGAAGTTGACTAGTAGAGCAGACAGCATCTATCTATCAGCTGGTGAAGTTTAGTAGTAGAGCAGACAGCATCTATCTATCAGCTGGTGAAGTTTAGTAGTAGAGCAGACAGCATCTATCTATCACTTCTATTATATTCAATTTTATTCTTTTACTTTAGCCCTGAGAGGCCCTCAGTTGCAATATTCACAATAGTGACTGGCAGCACTTACTGACAGCTTACAGTATGTTAATGCTATTCGGTGAGGGGAGTGGCTGGGCGGCTATTGTTAACGCCCAGCAGAAACAGGTAGAAGTGTTTTTCACAGCTTAAAGCAAACAGAAAAAAAACTGCTGTACAAGATTCAAATTAGCACATAATCTTCAAAACATTCTCAGATTTCAAAGTATGACACATCATTTGAAAGCTTACATTCTGTACTTTCACAATCTGGACAAATCTGGAAAATTAAAATGGAGACATGTTGTTAGGGCAGCGGTGGCGGAACCCAATAGCAGAACACAGGGAGAGAGAGAATGGAGCATTTTAGGTAGGTTTTAATTCCTTTGGGTTCCGAGCAGACAAGGCAATAGAGAATATACAAGAATGTGCGACATTGGACGAGTAGTGACTCTTGCTTGAGTTTCTCAGGAACGTCCGGGCGGGTGGTACGAATTACGAATTAACTTCAAAACACTACTCCTCCTCGGGAGCTCCAGTAGCTCACCATGTACCTCGACGCGAAAGCGTCGGGGAATACCGTGCTGCGTCACGGATCTGGTTGACTCCGAGTTCGATTCCCGGACCCGCCGTCATTTGCCGAATGTCTTCCCCTGTTCTCCCTCCCGTTTCACCCTGCATCTGTCGGTCATGCTTGACCAGAAAAGCGATAAACGCTAAAAAATGAAGTTTAAAAAAAAAACACTACTCCTCACCTTCAAAGCCTTCCATAGCCTGGCCCCCCCCCTACCTGACTGACCTCCTTCTCCCCTACCGCCCCACCCGTTCCCTCCGGTCCTCTTCCACTCTTTCCCTCACTGTCCCGTCATCCAAACTCAAACGTTTTGGTGACCGGGCATTCTCACGAGCTGCACCCCGACTCTGGAACTCACTCCCTCAGACCATCAGAGTCTCTCCCTCACTCTCCACCTTCAAATCCATACTCAAAACCTACCTGTTCTCCCAAGCATTCAACCTTCCTTACCCATAACCACCCTCCTCAAACTCGCCACCATTTCCCCCTGCCCCACGTTCTCTTCTATCCTGCCCCCCCCCCCCACCCCCCTTGGTTTTCCCTTACTCTCCTCCCGACTTGTCTCCCCTACTCACTCCCGTATTTGTTATCCGTTACTCGTGGTTTTATGTTTCCTGTGTATTCTTATTGTTCTTCGTTTCCCTGTGGTTCTGTTTCTTTGTTTGTCTTTGTTTCTTTTTTTTGCCTATTGTCAGCGACTTTGGGTCTTTGAAAAGCGCTTTACAAAATAAATGAATTATTATTATTATTATTACGTCAGGAGACAGCATCGGCCGAGAGTGGTGGTCCTAGGGTAGATAGGTTAACACTGAGACGATCAGGAGCAGGATCCGCAGGGTTGATATCCGGACCACTGATGAGCTGACGACCCTCAGCTGGGCTGATAATTGCCAGATCACAGCGTGTAAAAGATGGCATCGGAAGGTGCCCATATAAGGGCGTGGAAGCAGGGAGAGAGATGGAGGCTCTCGCCATGATTGTGACACATGTGGGCACAATCGCTAGACTGGGTCACATATTCTATGTCTATTTTACCAAACCTGAAACATGTTTTTGTAACGATCACAGTGTCGTGTTTTACCGGACATAAAACATGCTCGACAAACACGATCGTAGTTTCTAGTTGAAACGTCCCCCCCTCCGCCCTTGATGATTTTGTGAAGGCACATATGTACATGGTATATATACCTTTGATTTGGGAGTATTTGGGGTTTCAGGTGATCAACCAGAACGATTTGGGCTTATTGCATATAACGTGTCATATCTCGCGATCTATGGAAAAAGACTGGATTATTTTGGAAATAAGCGATGTTTAGCGTGTAATAGCGCATGAACTACAGTGTGTAGAACTGAACTGATTAGTCAGTAATGGACTATGAACAATGCCTGTCAAATGAGCCATACTATTGTCTCCATAGCTATAATACAGAACACACGATCGGTCTGCAAACATCGCTAAAATGGTCAATAACGCTGGTACCAGGCGGTACAGATTGTGTGGCACCCAAAGAGTTAAGAGTGTCAGCCAATTACAGAGACACTTCCACTCAGAACTTGCAAAAGCTGAATTAATTCACCCTTTATGGGAGCAAGTATGCAAATTAGGGATGGGCGGGACTACTCGCATGAATTACTTGAGTAGTGCTAGTAATTGTTTAGGGAAATGCATGAGGGGAGTGGCTGGGCTGGTTGTAGGGGGGTATTGTTCACACCCAGCCCAAACCGGCAGAAATGTTAAAACCTCTTAACATGCAATGGCCCACATATGGGCCCTCTTGATGACGATTTGCCCACTTTGGCGACCTTTAGCGGCCCGGGTGTACATATCTTTTAATACAATATATATATTGAATTAAAGGCAAATTTGTTGCCTGTCGATTGCCATTTTGATTGCCTATCCGTTCAGCAGTTGTCGAGTTACATGCCGATATGTGAGGCACAGTTTTGGCACAGTTTTCTTTTTTTTTTCGAATACCACCGTGACTCCTGAAGCTCTAACTCCGTCAATCATTTGGCGATCTCGAAAGTTATTAGACAGGGTTTTAACCAATGAGTGTGGCTTTCCAATGGTACCCCAGGTGTGGATGAGCGAATCAGGGATCTAGGTGAAAAGTCACGAGCGAGAACAGGAAGTAAAAAAGGCGCCAAATGCATTGGAGTCTATGAGAAAATGGAAACCTGCAGAGCTTCTGAACAGATTTTTATGAAATTCTACTACACAAAACTTCAGGCTATGGACCCAGGGTGTTTTTTCAGCCATACCAATTTTTTTGGAAATATACTTTTGGATATTGCAACTACTAGCCTACAGAAAAATGTGAGTACACAAGTTCAAGTTCAACTCAAGTTCAGAGCTTTGTTACTCTTTATTGTAACAGAAACATCAGAATGTTATCTTTCAAAAGAGACCAGGCTCTGATTGATTGATTGATTGATTGATTGATTGATTGATTGATTGAAAAGTTTTAAAAGATTAAAATGAGCACACATTCTTCAAACATTCTCAGCGTATTTCAATGTATGACACATAATTTGAAAGCTTACATTCTGTACTTTCACAATCTGGAAAAATCTGGAAATTTAAAATGGAGACATCAATCGCTGGTCGCGGTCACAAATGTGTATGTTATGAAATACACTACCACAAATGGGCAACGATTCAGGCCCTGTTTAGACGGAAACGCTAGCAGGTGAATCCGCAAAAATATTTTTTCGGATGTGCCTTTCGTTTATACGGAAACGGTGTTTTTACGGGGTGAAACCGCAGTGAGACTACCTTCCAGGGTGGAATTCCTAGAAACGATAAACCTTTGTGCTATCATCTAAACTGTCAAACCGCATAAAACGATGACGAAAGGGTTGTCAAGGCTCTCGTTGCGCGTACTGCTTACATCACAGGCATGCGCCAGTAGCCTAGAAGCGTAAACAAAGCATGTCTGATTCTATCCATGGCGATCACCTGAAGGCTACATTGGCAGTACTTTTAAATACCCAAGAATCTGTCCCGCGGCGTGACTGGACCCACTGTCTGTGAGTGACTCTGCTTTGGTCCAATCACATTCCCCACCCACAGTCTGCGAATCAGAGGCAGAGTAGGGCGGGTCTTCACAGCACGTCATGTGACATATGCGCCAATCGTGTGACAACGGGGCTCAGTTGTCTCGAGTCGTTACAGCCTCGTCTGCACGGAGAATTCCATCCCAAAATGCTAGTCTAAACGCAAAATTAAAAGTGAGACCGCAAGACGACTTTTGTGGTTTCTGTTCAGACTCTCTCCGTCTAAACGTAGCCTCAGTGTGTGTGTGTGTGTGTGTGTGTGTGTGTGTGTGTGTGTGTGTGTGTGTGTGTGTGTGTGTGTGTGCGTGTGTGTGTGTGTGTGTGTGTGTGTGTGTGTGTGTGTGTGTGTGTGTGTGTGTGTGTGTGTGTGTGTGTGTGTGTGTGTGTGTGTGTGTGTGTGTGTGTGTGTGTGTGTGTGTGTGTGTGTGTGTGTGTGTGTGTGTGTGTGTGTGTGTGTGTGTGTGTGTGTGTGTGTGTGTGTGTGAGGAATTGTCTCGGCTCTCCAACTTCCAACTTATTTTTGTGCATATTTCTGTTGAAACTATGATGCATGGTATTGTAAATCGGTCTAAATGCAATGATTACTCTACTGTCTATTGTCGCCTACTGTCCCTTCTTCCTGTATGGGAGTTAAACTCCTAATGTCATCACACCAGAACTTGACCCTTCACCCTTTATGGAAGCAATTACTTTGTAGTAGTGCTAGTAATTGTTTAAGGAAATGCGTAAATCTTAAAATGCGTAGCAGCAGGCACGTGCACACATAGAGCCCAAGGGGTGCTTGAGCACCTGCCTTTTTGAGCCTCATAAAAAAGTGCCCTTTTTGAAAGAACAAGTATTTTTTTAAGTTTTTTTTTACGCATATAGACTGCCCTTCCATCTGAAAAATGTCAGGATAGAATCAAAATATTAGGTAAAGAGAGAGAGCTGCCCCATATTCCATTGCAGTTTGCACAGCCTCCTCAGTGTGCCTCTACGCGGACCTATATTTTATGCATAGCGTGGGTGGTGATGATGATGATGATGATAGAAACCGCTGTGGCGCATACAGTTGAATGCTCGTATTACACTCACTGAGGGTCACGAAAAAGTCAAGTCCGATGGGATTTGGGAATCTCAAATACAAATCGGGATTGGAATAAAAAATGCATTTATATGAAACAATACAGAATATACAGCACTTCTTGGGGTCTGTAGGGTAAGCACTTATTCCCTCCGCCCTGAACATTAATGGAGATGTATGGGCCTTTTAAGTCAGTGATAAAAGTGTCTTTCAAGGATAAGTGAGCTCCTGCACTGATTATTATAGTTCAATATTCAATATTTGATGACCAAACCCCCCCCCCCCCCCCCCCCAAAAGCATAAAAAGGGGGCCCCCCCGCCCAAAAAGGGCCCCCAAAAATAGCACAGGCCCAGTGCCCTTTTTAGCCTTTGAGCACCTGCCCCTCTAAAGTCCTGTGCACGTCCCTGTGTAGCAGCAGCGATAACAAAATATTGCGCAGAGTCACACACACACACAAATGAAAATTAAAGTGTTTAGAGAAAAACAAGCTTGCTACTTTGTATCTAACCTACTGTAGCTAATGTATATCCCTCCATAAGTGTTTCTGATTTTTGAAAACCCAGTGAGTAAAGCAAAGGCTGATCAGTTGCGCAAATTTCATCACTACACGGACCAGCTAGCCTAGGCAAAAACACCTCTCTCTCTAGGTTTTAATCTACGCTAGTGGTTCGTATCCACTTCCATTAATTTGTGAATAAACTAGACTAGCTTGCAGCTGGATAGCTTTCTACTGAACGCACAGTGAGTTGGTATCTATCTTCTTGTCTGACTTTGGAGAAGACAGTAAGCGTAATGTAGAAGGCAGTATTTCTCATAATGTTGGTGTGTTCCTACATGCGACTACATCATTTTGTGGGACCCTGGATTGATCTAAATGTACCATGACTCTAAAGTTACACAAAGCTTTGCTGCAAATTTGACAGAGCAGCTGCAGAAGCCTCACTGATCTTCTTCTTTAACTGGGGTTTAACAGGAGCTTGCATCCTTGGTGTTGCATTTACTGCCACCTTGTGGAGCCAGGGAGTGTCCACAGCGTCTCGCTTTGATGACAAGACTGCTACTTACATTACTGCTTAGGCTTGGGCGGTATCCTTTTTTTCACACCGTCATACTTTTATGACATAATACCCCGGTGTACGGTATTTGACGGTATGACTTTCATTTTCATCAGCGGGGGGGGCATCCCGTGTTACCAAGTAAACAAATCATCGTCAGCTCTCAGAATGGTAGTCAGAAGCCCGCACCGTTAGCGTTACTGCGTTAGCATCTAGCCTAGCCATGGCAGACTATTTGATTCGTTAAGGGCTCGAAATTGCCTGGGTTTTGGTCATATGCCCCCGAAATGCTCCCGTTGTTTGGCTACTTCTATGTGCAGTGAAAACTACTCGAATGCTTTATAACCTAGTCATTGATTTAGTTCAGGGTAATCTAAGATTAGCCGCAGAGCTAACGCTAGTTAACGTGAGCTAACGCTAGTTAATCAAGCTTAGTAGCTCACAGAGAGAGATAAACAGCTGACAGCGGATAGTACAGAACGGTACAAATACAATAAAAAGGCGGGTGGGGGCTGTTGTGTAAACCTTGTACTCTTTAGTTCACATATAATAAGAGACGGATTATTTGCTTGCTCCACCAGTGCACCACAACAACACACACACAACTCTCGTCACAACGCTTTACGGTATTTTCACAGCACTGTCGCAACATTACCGTAAAACGTGAACACCGTTGTGACCCACTCACTCCACTAGTGAGGACGCCTGGTCTCGCCCTCTGCTGGCGCGTGTGTGCACTACACTCAAACTCCGTTTCACTGTAATAGAAGCTGAAGCGCATCTGTGATTTTGACGGTGACGGACGGTATTGATTTTCAATACCGTCGGGATTTCTAAATACCCTGGTATACCGTAATACCGTCATACCGCCCAAGCCTATTACTGCTACTATGAGAGTAATGTTAATGTTGCTTGCGAGCCAACAGACAGGCAGACAATGAACATGTCTGACAATGCAGACACAGTTTACAGTGTATACCATCAGATCTAAAATCTAAAAAGATTGCAAGTCATTTGGAAGAAAGGAACATTTGCATGGTGAAACCAACCTACCAGGGATCTGTGGATGCTAATGCTAGTAGCTACAGCTAGCACAAGCAAGAACATGTAAAACAAATTATATTAAACACTTAGCTAGAACGTGATCTAAGGTAATCATTGCACCTATAGCCGGTTTTCTTGTCAGGACATAAGGACTTAAACAACAACCTTGTAGTTAGTTGTAATGTAGTTGAGAGTGTTGGTAAATACATTAGAGCCGAGGTACAAGATACCAAGTAGACAGCATTTCACAGACAAATGTGTGCCAGAGTTGTATATCAAAGTAAAGAACAAAGTAAAAATCTGACCACTATCATGTGTGACGAGGAGCAGCCCACACTCTCCATGATTGCCCCCCTCAAAGCAAAACTTCAAAAGGACTTTGAGGCATCTGCTGAAGACACGGCAGACCAGAACTTTGCCATTCCTCCTGAGTGGCCGTGACGCTGAGAGGATATTCACAAGAATGTCAGCCGAGGCTACAGCCCTTTATAACACGCTAACCCCCCAACAAACACTCTCATTCACTCAACACAAAATAGATTACTACAGTGCAATATTTTAACATATTGCTACCACTCTGTATTCTGTGACTGTGCTGGTACTGCACACTGTTTACTGTCTACTGAAAGTATGTACTGAATTGGACCATACTGCACACTGTTGACTTAATCCAACTTTTGAGTTTGTTACTGTCACAGGTTACCCTGCTATTTTAATGTAATTTCTTGTTTTCCATTAACCCTGTGGGTTATCCCTTTACAGACACTGTGGATGTACTCTGTATGAACTGTGAAATATCCTGTGGACTACCCCTTTTTCTGTCCCGGTAGCTGTTCTGCCCAGAGACTAGAGAAGATTGACGATGTAATGGTACTTATGCACAGCTGTGGGAGAGACGCCTGCTTTCACCAGGGGTTCAGCTGGGCAGGTGTCTGGCCTGACCCCCCCCACCCCCCCACTGATTCTCTGGGCTCTCCTATAGGAGCATGACGATGTCTTGAGTGAGCACCTTATAATGGTGGAGCAGCTGGTAAAGTCTGTTCCAGGGCGGAGGTCTCATGACAGCGTGCTGTCTGTTTCACCTGATATCTATAACGTCGGATTCTTCACCACCTGTAGCCTGACATCCACTATCTCCAACCCCAACGACTTGGCTTGGGACCCTCTCCACATAATTTTCTCCCAAGCAAAGTAATGCTCTTGTATCCCCTGTATATATCTTTTGGATGTTATGCTGTGAACAAACACACCACTGATTCAGTTCTCCTTTGCTAGGTGAACCTGCCCTAAGACTGGCCAGAACCAGTTTCTTTTCGGTGTGTGTTTTTTTCCAAGGTACGTTGCTTGCTGTTGCACTACACCTCACTTACCTAATCCGAGTGCCAGTATATTCGGGTTTGCTTCGCTGCTTGGACCCCTAATTATCAATTCTGTCCTGAATCATTGAGCAGGTCAGTCGAATTTGCAGGGGTAGATTTTCAGGGTGAGGTTCTAATGGTTAGGGTTTGGTTCTTAGCATCAGGGGTATTATTTTCAGGGTGAGGTTCTAGTGGTTAGGGGTATATTCTAGTGGTTAGGGGTAGGTTATAGTGGTTATAGTAGGCTTTTACCCCTGAAACAATGACAAGCATCATGGAATCAATGCTTAACAACACCCACTTCACATCAGTTTCTGTGACTGTGACACCAGTCATGCATGTAGCTCATCATGTAGCTGAGAGGTGTAGTGATAACATGATCAGAAGTGATAACATGATTAGTGATAACATGATAACATGTTCAGAGGTGATTACATGTTCAGAGGTGAAAACATGTTCAAAGGTGATAACATGATAACATGCTCAGAGCTGATAACATAATAACATGTTCAGAGGTTTTAACATGCTCAGAGGTGATAACATAACTAGACTAACTATGGGTGCTCTACTCATTGGAGCACATAGGCCACGGCATGCTATAGGTGGTAATACATATGTTCCTCCAATGAATGGAGGACATTATGGCATGTAGCCATATGTTATATCATCATACTGGCCAATCACGTCTCGCTCTTCGCCATTATGAGATATCTCTTATCTCCTAGCACCTAATGTGCTAACGAACAAATAAATGCACTCACATGCACGTGACCAGGCCACGCCCCCGCGTCCTACTATATGACGGCGGACATGGACATGGACCTTCCTCTTTTTAGTTTCCAACACGGACGTAGCAGTGCACTCCGTGAACTAGCTGTTAAGAAGCGCAGGGAGAAATTACACAATGTTGGGTTTTTTCGCCGAAGGTTCACCAGCCCCTGGAATCTTCTCGGCACATCCTAACAGCGCATCGGGCCTGTCCTGGGGTTTCCTCATCTCGTGACAGCGGATCGAGGGACATTGCACGCCGGTTAGCAGTCGAGCTACGTCGTGCACAGGTAGGGCCTGCGCTAACAGGCATTTATACTAGCATGAGTGATTCTGCTCGTTGTCCCGTGAGACAGCCGAGTTATGTATTGGCGCGAGGGGCAGGATATTTTGGAAAACATGGTCGTCATGACTCTGTTTTGGGCGTTTTCCCGGCTATCCTAGAGCACGCGGCTAATGCTACAATGCTAGGACGCCGACTCGGACTCGAGTGCTACAACACTGCCACCCACACACACTACCTAATGCATACTGTCCTCGGACAGGCTCCATAATAACATGTGCAGAGGTTTTAACATGCACATAGGTTCATGGGTAATATATCCTCATTGAACCCATTTTCTGACGCAGACTTCATACAAATCCATTGAGATTCACTTGCAGTGCTCCCAGCATGTATTAAAAGGAACATAATTACAGCCAAAGGAGAATCAGATTATTAGTGAGGCGTTGCGTCCTCCTCTTCCTTTTTGTAGGTGAAGAAGCAGAGACTTGGAACTCTTCCTTCAGAACATCTGGAGTACTCTGCCAGCTAACAGTTGATATTACCACCGCTACGGTAGACAGTTTCAACCCATCTTTGGGATGTAGTGGAATATCATGGCTAGCTGAGAGCTTGCTTGTGATCACATGAATGCACAGCGGTCGGATGTAATCGACAGCACCAATGGACAGCTTACAGAGCAATCTCTGTCACACTTGCACGTGCACGCACACACACACACACACACACACACACACACACACACACACACACACACACACACACACACACACACACACACACACACACACACACACACACACACACACACACACACACACACACACACACACACACACACACACACACACACACACACACACACACACACACACACACACACACACACACACACACACACACACACAGCATATAAACACATAAAAGCACAGCCAGAAACCCATGCATACAGCAGCATGATCACATGAACGTCCGCAGCATAGACATCATAGAAACACCACATGCGCCTAGGGCTTTGTGGAAATGAAAAAGAAAAAACCCAACAACATAATTGTCATCGTCGCCCCCAGTTATTGCCAGGCTCCAAAAGCAGGCTTATGGCAAACATGTAATTGACAGGCCCCTCTGTCCCCGAAAGCTCTTATCTTTACAGCGCCTGCTGGCATTACACACAGCGCCAGTGAATCATTACATTTTCACACACACAGCCTACTGTATAGGACAGCGAATCACATATTCAAATGGGTTACAGTATATATAGCCTATTTAAAACAGATCACAGTGCCTAACTTATGGCGCGTGCTGAAACGCCACTGTAGAAAAGTCAGGATTATTAAAATTCTTTCCGTGTCTGCAAGCACGGTTAGAGATCCATCTGGGGAAAGTGCCGGAGGAGAGTGAGTGAGCGGCAGTACAACTCGCCTCGTTGTGATATTTGATCTCGAGGGATTTTCAGTGGGCAAGTCGGGCTTGCTTTCCTGGAAAACAAACAAAACAAACCTATAGTTGTTCCATGGGAAAACATAAGCACACTTGAATCGCTCGATAAATGAACGAGTGGAGAAGCGTGTCGATGCAGAACACAACTTGGGCTACTTTTGTTCTTTAAAATGGCAGATAAGATCAGAGTAAAGAGTGAGGGGAGATAACTGTGTTATCCCCAGGGGAGAAGACATACTGTAACTACGCCGCGTGGCTAGGAGAGAAGAAAATGAGAACACGAGTAGATAATACAATTATGCAAAACCATACGGAGATAAGAGGTTCAAGCAAGGAATCCTGTTTACATACCGTCAAATCAAAAGACATCAACAGATATTAACAGAGTTAATGTACTCGTGCAGGATGAACGAGGTTCAATTGTTTATCAATATTCGAAACTCATATTTATCATCTCATTACACTGTTTACTTGCTCATGTTTATGTATTGAGATTTATTATATTGTTTACACTTTTTTATCTTTACTAGTATAATCGTATTGCCTTCTACTATTACCATGCCCATACCTGTCTCTCCCCCATGACTGCTATGACGCCCGAATTCCCCCAAGGGGATCAATAAAGGAATATCTTATCTTATCTTACCTTATTGTGAGTTCTATACATTCTTTGCTCTCAAATGCCTTGCTATGTTATGAACAGAACTGCAGCAGCCTAAGGTGAGTCAGGTCTCTCTTTCAAGTCTAGATTCAGGAGATGTCCTACAATCAACCCCTATTATGTTTTTTTTTGTACTGGGTAATACATTTTCCAAATAAAGATTGACCTCTGTTACACCTTCATCTGTTGTCCTGCTGTGTTACTGTGTTGGGAACCTGTGGAGATTAGTCCAGACAATTTTCTATATTGTTGTCTATATGGTATTTAAATGTAGATTTGTCATCGAGCCAGATGCCAAGATATTCAGTGACTCTCTCAATACTACGACTCACAGTGGATATATGCCAACCACTAAACTCAACATGTCTGGCTTTAGTAAACAGCATGAACTTGGTTTTACTTGCATTAAGCAATTCAAGATTAACAAGCACTTCCTGAAGGAATTAATTAAAGGAAGATTACAAGTTCTCAATGGCCAGTTGTACACAATCAGCAATACAATACACAGTGTCATCAACATAATGATGGGCTTGACAACCATTCAAAGAGACAATATAATTTATATAAATAGTCAAGAGGAGGGGACCCAACGTTTTTATGAGTAAGTAAAATATACAGTATACACAGGTGCAGTATACATAAGTTACCCTAACTGGCATGGTATGCATCATACGTTATACGTTGTCGTCTGTGCATTGGTGAGAAGTAATAAAATATTATATACATTGTGATTTGGTCTGAATAAAATGATGTAGCTACATATAGTTACACTGTAATTACTACATATGACATATATGTAGCTACACTGTCAGTTGCCTATTTCGGCCGTGGTCTTGAATGAGATCTATTCAATAGAATTGCTCTGGACTTCAACACGACGTTCTCATAGCTGTCGGATCCTGAAATGAACCCTGTTGTTTCAATCCATAAACAATAACACTCTTCACTTCCCATGGCGATGGAGCATCTCCTTGTCATGACGTCTAATGAGTCTGGAGATAATCGGAGCGAGAGCGACGCATACACAGTCTCATTAGATTCTTTGGGTAATGAGCTTTTCAATCTCTGTTGAGTTATCTGGGGTTTTCTACACCAACTTCTGCTCAAACTGGCTCAGAGAAGCCTTGGTTGACCATGAAAAAGACGCATGGAACGACTCCTGAATGCTTGAATAATGACTGATGAAGCCCTTTATCTTCTTAACAATTGCATTTACCAGCAGACAGTTAGTTATAGGTAAAGTTGATAACCTTAAAAATGTATAAACATGACATGATTTATAGTACCTAAGTATAAAAACCGGGCCGATTGCTTATCAAACACTTACCCTGAAGTTAGTTTTCAGTGGACAGTCTATGCTCTCTGGACACTAACAGGTTTAATCAATCTGCAGGATAGACTGAAGGAGTGAATGGGAGAAAGAAGAGGTGAACAGGTGAGGAGCTGAAGGCAGTGCAGGGTGGAGAAAGTGAAAGGAACAGGTGTTAAGGTGTGTGAGGCGCTCTAGCTGCGTCTCCTAATCAGATAACATATGAGCTGAGATGATGTGATGTGAACGTAAAGATGAAGACATTTCCACGTCCTGGCTCAGCGCCTCTCAATAGCCCACCCTCCTGTCAGTCTCAATTGCTCTATCTCGCTCTCTCTCTCTCTCTGTCTCTCTGTCTCTCTGTCTCTCTGTCTCTCTCTCTCTCTCTCGCTCTCTCTCTCTCTCTCTCTCTCTCTCTCTCTCTCTCTCTCTCTTATTAATTTATTCTTAATTTGTCTGGCACACTATTTGGACTTCTCTCACCGTATCTCCTTCCTCTTGCCACTCCTCCCTTCATGATGCACTCTACTCAAGCACACCTCCTCCCCTCCTGTCAATCACACTTCCTCCTCTTCTCCTGTCAATCACACATCATCTTCTTCTCATCTCCAATCAATCACACTTCCTATTCTTCTCCTCTCCAATCAATCACACATCCTCTTCTTCTCCCCTCCTGTCAATCACACTTCCTCCTCTTCTCCCCTCCCGTCAATCACGTTTCCTCACTTGCTGGCTTGCTCTTCCATTCGATAACTCAACTATACCGCAGTATCTCTCACTCTATGCCTAAAAAGCATTATCCAGACAGTACTACCAGTATTACGTTGGGAGGCACAGGGGATTGAGAATTCCCCCCTAACCTCTGTTACTCAGCACCACAGGGGTATTAGGGGGCATTACACCTTCAGTTTGACTTGATGCCTGCTCTGTTTTGAATTGAGAAAAATATGTACATATTAATTCAAACAAATAGGGGAGAGTCGGGTGAGTAGTGCCAAGGGGCATGTAGTTCCACCCCTGTTATCTAGAAAACCATAGAAGAAGTTGGTCATGAGACAACATATTTTTGAAGAGGCATCCATTTCACTCAACCTGCAGAGAAGGGAGATACCTGGCTTGAGAGGTAAGCACATTTAAGTTCAAAAAACAGTTTTTTGCCCTCCAAAGTAAAATTTGTATGATCAATGTTTTTTGATTGCTGTGTTTGAACAATTATAGACAACTTTGAAAACAGTTCACACATGTTTTAGTGCTTTAGTAAGCTACACCATGAGTCTATACAGTTAGCATGATGCTAGCTCAAAACAGCTGGGGGATGCATTTTTTTCTTGGGGTGATTTGTGCCAAAGGGCCTGGGTTAAGTTGTGCCAGATATTCTCTTTGTTAAGTTGCCCCAACTTATTTTATTAACTATATATATTACTTTATTGTATTTTATTGTTATTGTACATTGTATTCTTGCATTTGATCACTAAAACGATGTGATATTCTTAATTTTAGACCAAAATCCATCATGCCACGCAGATATACAAACGGAAGACAGACAGGGTTTCAACTCCTCTTGAGAAGTTGGAAAGAGCAGTGAAAGAGGCAGTGGCGGCTCTGCCACTAGGGGCGCACGGGCGCCGCCCCACCTGCTGTTAAATCAGAGAAGAAGAAAATAAAACTTTTTAGTTTTTTGTTTTATAGCCCTATAAATAATATAAACATGTTTAAAATGAATAATATTTACTCATTTTAAGTATGTTTGTATTTCCAATGCACAATATAACGTTATTATCTAAAATAAAAAACACTTGTTTTCCTGAGCAGGAAGTGACTCACGTTTTTTTAATTTTTTTTATTTTTTCGTATTTCTCTGCCCGGGCTAGACGCGATAGCGCTCTGAGTGCGCGTCACAGTTTGATCGCTGTATCCGTCACAGCCAATCAGTGCATAACGCGTTGTGCGTTGAAATATGACTATTATGTTGGAATCCGGGCGCGATTTGAAGCGGTCTAGCCAGTAGCGTCAAGAATTTCTGTAGCCGCCTTTCGCGGAGACGCTCTCTGATTGGCCGACGCCAGTATTTTTTTCCGTAGCAGAATTTCACAGAGACAATCTCTGATTGGCCGACGCCAGTATTTTTTTCCGTAGCAGAATTTCACAGAGACGATCTCTGATTGGCCGAATCCAATTTCTAATGTTCCAATTCTAGCTTATTCCTAGGTTGGTCCGTTGGTGGTAGAGATAGTTGTGTTGTTGTGAGATGCAGCTGTTTGTCTTAGAGCGTGCCGTGACTGCAAGTTCTTTAGACTGTTAAGCTTAGGCACTCTTTCAAAGTTGGTTAAGGTTAGAGTTTGTCTTAGAGCATGGCAATAGAACGCCAGGTAGTTGCAGTCTGTTCGAGCGGAAATGGACAAAGGAATGAAGTACTTGTGTTGTGTGGTGCTAGCTAACTGCTAACAAGCTAACACTTGCCTAACAAGCTATATGGCGGATGCAGTCTGGACACAGTGGACAGTGGTCTGGAATACATCAACAGTGGATTATACACTTTATCAAGGCAAGCCCTCCTGCCCTGGACGTGTCAACTAAACAGTGAGTCTCTCTCTCTCTCTCTCTCTCTCTCTCTCTCTCTCTCTCTCTCTCTCTCTCTCTCTCTCTCTCTCTCTCTCTCTCTCTCTCTCTCTCTCTCTCTCTCTCTCTCTCTCTCTCTCTCTCTCTCTTTATTTTGGATTGAAAATACGTGGATTATGGCTTGTTCAATATCGTCTGAATGAATGAATGAGAACTTTATTAACAGATTGCAGAATGGGTACAATACAGTACGGCTCAATACACACAATTGTTAAGGGGATGCAGACCAGAGAAAGACGTTTGTCTTGTTTACATCAGGGTCCCAGATTTCGATTCATATCGATAGTTTAATAGCTAGCCTTGGCTCGTTTAACAATATGCAAAATATGTGTACAGCCCTGTACTCATACTGAAGTTATTCTTGGTATATAATAGGTCTGATTGTGTAACGAATCGATTCCACGTCGCGCTGTGTGTGAGAGAGAGAAGGAGAGAGGGAGAGATCTGCGTGTGTTTGGAGACGGAGCGAGTTTTGTTTCTAACTTTTCTATTTATATATTGTGTTTCAAGTTGTGAATTAGACTATACTTTATTTGACTGGTTGTGTGTTGTTGTAGTAACAGCTGAGCGACTCGTTCATAAGAGCCGATTCATTGCCGTGAGCGTGAGTCGAATCGCTCACGTCTTGCCATGAGTCGGTTGCGTGGTACTGTACATGTTTGCAAAATATTTGGTATAGCGCCCCTAGTGGCGAAGCATCCACGAGCCGCTACTGGAAAGAGGTGCAACAGGGGAAGACTATACGTCAGGTTGGAAAGGAGATGAAGATCTGCAGGATGCTTTTACTGCTTTTGAGATTAAAATGATCTGTTTTACGTAAAATTATCAATGGCACAATTTACCCCAGTGTATTCTCTCTAATGTCACAACTTGTTGTGCCACAAAACCACTTTTTTTTCTAAAGCTATATTTCTTTATTTAAGATCCAAAGTGATTGTCCCCAGGGATGCACAACATCCTAAACTATATGTACATATTTTAGTTGGGGGCATTACTGTAATCCCCTTGCTTTAAAGGCACTTTAAGTAAAAAGTGGCACTACTCACCCCACTCTCCCCTACAAAGATGTGCGTTGCAAGCCGGCCAGGTGGTGAAGGAAGCACAACAACAACTCTTTCACATCAGAGGTGGCTGAAGAGATTCGGCACAGAGCCCTTGACCTTACGTCTTCTACAGGCACAACCAAGAGCGTCCCGACTGGATGCATCACAGTCTGGTACGGAAACCGCTCTGCCCTTGTCCGCGAAGTGCTGCAGAAGGTTGTGCGAACAGCCTAGAACATCTGTGGTTTTGAGCTCCCCTCCATATACAATGGACTGCGTTTATGTACTGCATTTCTATATAATGCTTTTATCCAGAGCGCTTCACAATTTATGCTTCACATTCACCCATTCACTCACACACCAACAGTGGAGGCAACCATGCAAGATGCCACCCTGCTCATCGGGAGCAATTAGGGGTTAAGTATCTTGCTCAAGGACACTTCGAAGAGAGGCCAGAATCTAACCGGGAACCTTCTGATTAGCAGATGACTGCTCTACCTCCTGAGCCACTGATCGGCCACTGGACGGTGTGTCAGCCAAGCCTGCAGGATTATTAAGGACCCCTGCCATCTCAACCACAAACTGTTTCTGCTGTTGCCAACTGCAGCCTCAAGGCCCAAACCAGAAGCCTCCTGGACAGTTTTCCCCCAGGCAGTCAGACTCAATGAACAAATAACAGATACTACTGTTTTGCACACACTACACCCATGCAGTGGAGAAGCCAGAGCTACTTTATCACTGATTCTACAGCCACTTTGCACCACCACACCCACGCTGTGACTATTGTATTGTAAATTAATGAAACATCTTTTATTTAATTTGTTATCTTTACACAATTTTTATCGCTTCCTTTTTGTACTCCTTTGTGTTGATGCTGCTAGACTGAGGAGCCCAGAAGCAAGAATATTCACTCCTTTATGCTGTAACAGAATAGGGATGTGACTATAAAGCTGATTCTGATTCATTGTTCAACGTACTTAAAGCCAGAAGCTAAAGCCTCCTTGAGTCCCTTCATGCTAATGAAAGAACCATGCTCTGGAAATGACAAAACAAAATAAAAAAATTATCTTTAAAAAACTCGGACGGATATCGATTCAGGTGGGACTAGATTTACATATTATAATTTATTATTACACATAATTCTTTTTTACAGTAGGTCAAAAAATACTTTCCTGCAGACAGTTACTGAAGGCATGGCCAATTCAAGATGCTCAAATAATGTTGACATTACCCTGAACACTTTGTCCAGATAGGCCTCTATTCGCCCTTCCTCTTCCTCACTCCACAAAGTGAGGAATCGAGCTCTGTAATCCACCAGATGCCTGTGTTCTTCCCCTTACTCATCTTCCTTCCCTTCCTCTCCCTCCCATCCCTCCCTCCCTCCATCCATCCCTCATTCTCTCCAACATGTCAAGTGGGAGACCAGCTCTTTGTCACATTCTCATTTCCATTTTTATTTCTCTTTGCCTTTGTAGAATTTCTTCATCGCCTGTCCTGTCTGGCCCGACTGCTCCTCGACCCCTCTCTCTTGTCTCCCCCTGATTCCGTTGCTCCATCCCATCCTCCCTCCTTATTTATGCTGCTTTTGTTTATTTGTTTGTGCAACAAGGTTGAAACCTTGCAATGGTAGCCCCTTGGTGTAAACTCACCCCCAAATTAAATATCCCCACCTTGCCACCTGAATTGGATCCTTTTCAGGTGACGGAATGGATAAGATTGCCGTATTTGACATACGTGGTCACATGGTATGGTTTTAGGGGCGACAGTGGCTCGGGAGGTAGAGAAGTCCCGGGCCAGCGTGGCGAAGTGTCCTTGAGCATAGACACCTAACCCCTAATTGCTGTCGGAAGACTAGGTACTGAGAGCGGAGGGCCTGCTGGTGCCTGGTGACCACCGTCGCATTCAGGCGGCGGCCGACCCCTTAACCCTTTCACTACCACACTACAGAAGGTTAAGCCCTTAAGCTCGATCGGCCCTCTATCGGGACACGATTTATTTCACGTCATATACTGTATAGATCAATAGAGTCCGTATTAATTCATGTTGCGTTTCTTTTTCAAATGTAGCCAAGAGTAAAGACCTTAACCCAATCAAAACAGCAGTCAAAGTGTATATTTTCTAGCACTACGTTTGTTTACCAATGATTTTAAGCGTTATTAGTCTCCACACTAAACCGGATGATTTAGATGCGAGGAAATGATGCTGTCATGAAATCGTTGTAGTTCTGAGAAAGAGGAGACCCAGGGCTTTCGATGGACGTCGAAATGTCATAAAACTACACTACCCAGCACACACCAGCCGCTGTCAAAGCTGCAGCTGGCTGATGTGAAATATTTATTGGAAAGAGGAGATTTGGCCCGATCCATAGATGTATGACTTGGCCATAATAACGTAATTTATAGTCCTGATCTTCTATATTCTATATTCATATTTCAAATAGCATGTGTCCGGATGGCAACATTCAGTACTGTATCTACAAAAAACCCTGTAAATCATCTGCCCTGTATTCATTTGCTTAGATCTTTAGTACACTTGATCTCAAGAAGGTGCTAAATGTTAGCATGTTACACGTCTGGTCAATGTTAGCATGGTGTTATTCACTGTCACGTTCACTACAAAGGATTAACCTTCTGTAGTGTGGTAGTGAAAGGGTTAACCTTCTGTAGTGTGGTAGTGAAAGGGTTAACCATTTGTAGTGCGGAAGTGAAAGGGTTAAACACCGCATGGACCCTCATCAAATTCCCGTGAGGATTATCAAACGAGGCTCAGATAGCCGTAGGCCTGATGTACATACGAACACACATCACGTTGAGCATGATCCGACATGCGATGCACGTGGCACAGTGTGTCGTCCGTCCCCTGATGTTCCAGGGAGAGATGGAGAGAGAGAGAGAAAAGAGGGTGTTCTCACGAGGGGAGGTTTTATGAGAAATACAGTACATTTATTTCACGTGTTATGTGTAAATTATAAGTCGTTCATTATTAAACTAGGTTTAAATTGAGAATTATTGTAAGATAAGAAGCCGTATCTGCCAGGGGAAAGAAAGGCTATGCATAGTATAAAAGCGTACAGTATGCGACACTGTCATATATTAAACATAAGGGACATAAGAGAAGAAAAGAGAAGAGCGGAATGAGAGTGGCAGTATAGAGGGAATACGAGGTAGGACAGATGTGACATGGAACATAGCTGCTGACAGGTTTCAGTGGTGGTGCTGGTGGTGATGGTGGGGCTGGAGGAGGTGTTCTTCTTCTGTGAGAACTACTACTTTCCCCCAACTGACAAAACCCTTGATGGGCTCAGAGAGTTGGTCACACATCAGATATCACTGGCAGTTGGTGGAGTGAGGACGTGTTGATTGGCCCACATCTCAACATGGTGCAAGGGTTTTGCTGTTACCACGGGCAACAACCTTCACCGCAGGGTTCAGTTTGGTAGGGCGGAAAAAGCTCCAGCTCACCAAAGTGAAGTCACATGGCAACAATATACTCTACTAAATGTACAAAAGAACTAACTAATTAATTTAGTGAGCGCATGGAGTTCAAGTCTGAAAGTGACATAATCAATTCAACAGCTAAACTATTTGTTTGAAATATTTATATTTAATGGAGTGTGTGGGCTTCCTTTACCTTTGAGGTCCATCGGCTGTGGTAGCCTTATGATTACCGTATAGATGTTAGACATGATGAGGGATGAGTCGGTGCACCTGTCATCCGTATCCACGACACAGAAGATGAAACGCTCTACAGTGAGGAGAATCTCCATCTGTGGTCGAGACCAAAGGGCTAAAAACAAGACACCCAGAAAACATTCACAGAATCACAACCTTTTGTTCTCGCTTCTCCAACCGACTCATCTTCCCTTGTGGTCCCTCTCTCTCTCTCTCTCTCTCTCTCTCTTACTCTTACTCTCTGACAAGATGGAGTTCAGGACTCATAATAGCAGAATTCAGGAGGGCATTACACACAAAAGAACAAGCGATTGTGTTTAGCTAAGTGACAAAAAAAGATAAGTGATCGGAAGAATCATTGGCATCGGTTTCAGGGGTGGTGTGTGTGTTTGTGTGCACGTGTGTACCCAGGGCGGGCGTTTTTAAAACAAATACTCACGCCGTGGGGGGGGGGGGGGAGGGGGGGGCTGATGGGCTGTGTGTGTGTGGGAGGGGGGGATGACTGCAAATGGCCCGGAGAAGAATCATCACCCAGTCTTGGAGGTGCTCCTATACGGTGGGTAAGAAAACATTAGCCCCTGCAGTGATACGTCTTTAATGGCACTTTATGGCAACCGTCTTCTGCTAAAAACAATTGGGCCCTGTTCCAGCGGGCCAGGGTACCGCACCCCCTCCCAAATCTAAAAGGGGGGTGTGGGAAGAATATAGTGGAGCGATATGGACAATAGACCAACATAAACGTGATTAAAAGGTTGTTTTGGTTACAGGAAGAGAGTTGTTGTCATTGTTAAGTGGCCAATCCGTAATGAAGGAACACATTGCTTGGCTGTGAACCCATGGAAGTGTTCCAAGGCGTGGAGGAACCAAGGGAACTATAAAAGAAGGAAGAGTTGTTACGTCAGAACACCAGCGTTCTATACCAAGGGAAATATAAAAGAAGGAAGAGTCGTTACGTCAGAACACCAGTGTTCTATGCTCCGCTTGGTGCCAGTTCTAGTATTGACGCCTATGGGAGATGCATGGAGAAGCAAAATATATCAGCGATTTGAGGAAATAATCAACCAATATATCAAACGTTAGCTAGTTAACAATGCAACAAATTGCAGATGATTCTGACATCCAAGGTAATAAACCGTTTAAATGATAAACGAGGAGATGGCAATACCGCTTAATTCAAAGCCGGCCGAACTCGAACGTTTTCACACTTGGCACCAATGTGCGTTCACGCGCTACAGTGACATGATGACCCTTCCTTCTTTTATAGTTTCCTTGGGAGGAACAAGGAAGAGGAAGGTTCAGGAGCAACATGGAGAGGATTCAAATACTCAACTCAACGTTTATTTATGAAGCCCATTTAAATCAACCGCATGGTTGACCAAAGTGCTGTACAGGTCAATAAAAGGCTAACACAGGCAATGCAATGTGGCACAAAAACATACCATGGTTATACAGCACAATACAACAATATACAACAATACAAGAAATACAGTACAGAGATACGTTTAAAACCGGGTGCCCAGTCCAACATGGGTTGAAAGCTATAGGGAGAAGAAGTGTGTCTTTCAGAGTCTTAAAAATCTCTAGGGTCTGAGCAGATCTAGTGCCAGGGCAGGCTGTTCCAGAGCCTAGGGGCAGGCTGTTCCAGAGCCTAGGGGCAGGCTGTTCCAGAGCCTAGGGGCAGGCTGTTCCAGAGTCTAGGGGCAGGCTGTTCCAGAGCCTAGGGGCAGGCTGTTCCAGAGCCTAGGGGCAGGCTGTTCCAGAGCCTAGGGGCAGGCTGTTCCAGAGCCTAGGGGCAGGCTGTTCCAGAGCCTAGGGGCAGGCTGTTCCAGAGCCTAGGGGCAGGCTGTTCCAGAGTCTAGGGGCAGGCTGTTCCAGAGCCTAGGGGCAGGCTGTTCCAGAGCCTAGGGGCAGGCTGTTCCAGAGTCTAGGGGCAGGCTGTTCCAGAGCCTAGGGGCAGGCTGTTCCAGAGTCTAGGGGCAGGCTGTTCCAGAGCCTAGGGGCAGGCTGTTCCAGAGCCTAGGGGCAGGTTGTTCCAGAGTCTAGGGGCAGGCTGTTCCAGAGCCTAGGGGCAGGCTGTTCCAGAGCCTAGGGGCAGCCGCACAAAGGCTCTCTCGCCTCTGGTCTTCAGCCTAGTCCTATAGGGACAACCAGCAGCTGCTGATTGGCTGATCTCAGTGCTCATACAGTACGTGGGCTACCATGAATTAATGAACAAATGGTATTTTTATTTATGTATTATTATTATTATTATTTTTACAGTGGATTCTGTGGGTTTGAAGCGTGGCAATGAATAAATCACAATCCACTCCCCCACCACTACCACCGTAGCAATTTCCATCCATTGCACATCAAGATATTATATGTTGCCATGGACGACACCACATCAAGATGGATATGTAACCATGGACGACGCCACATCAAGATAGATATGTAACCATGGACGACACCACAACAAGATGGATATGTAACCATGGACGACGCCACATCAAGATGGATATGTAACCATGGACGACACCACAACAAGATGGATATGTAACCATGGACAACGCCACATCAAGATAGGTATGTAACCATGGACGACACCACATCAAGATGGATATGTAACCATGGACGACACCACAACAAGATGGATATGTAACCATGGACGACACCACATCAAGATGGATATGTAACCATGGACGACCACATTGAGGGGTTCTTGGGGATTAGGATTGGGGGGGGGGGGGGTGATTGTTAAGCCCAACCAACATCCACCACCACTTCATTCTCCCTGCACCTCGGTACTGTCACTGCTCGCCAGCTCATGCATACTCCAGCAATCTCTTTTTACAACCATGCAAATGAGTACAACCTCATCTAGAGGATGAATAAGAAGTAGCCTGGTCTACAGCAGCCTGTTCCTCCAGGATGATGGAGGTGGTGTGTGTGTGTGTGTGTGTGTGTGTGTGTGTGTGTGTGTGTGTGTGTGTGTGTGTGTGTGTGTGTGTGTGTGTGTGTGTGTGTGTGTGTGTGTGTGTGTGTGTGTGTGTGTGTGTGTGTGTGTGTGTGTGTGTGTGTGTGTGTGTGTGTGTGTGTGTGTGTGTGTGTGTGTGTGTGTGTGCATGCATGTGTGAATCTGTGTGTGCTTGTTTGGCAGGAGGGATCAATGGCATGAAATCAGCCCTAGAGCAGGAGAGGCTGAGGTGAGATAGATAGATGGAATGAGAGAAGAGAGAGGTGGTGGGGAGTGGGGTGCCGGTGGAGGGGCAGATGGGGGGGAAAGGTCATCATTAACCAACAGGACAAGAGGGCCGCCGGGGCCTTCGATTAGCTCCTGCGATGGTCAATAGTGGCTCGATGGAGGTCTCCAAGCGAGTGACTGGTGAATGTCGGAGTGGAACGAGAGATGGCCCGGTGGGGAGGGAGAGAGAGAGAGAGAGGGGGGGGGGGGATCGCCTTGGGGACAGAAGAAGGACGTGGAAAGTCATAGGAGTCGAGGTTCTGCGGGAATATACACCACACTTAAAACACCGGTGTTAACGATCACATGCAGCTGCGCTCAGAGCACGTTTCACTTCTCAGGTTTGACACGACAGACTGATGGGATCAGCTCCTAATAGCACGTCACCCACATTATGCAGTTAAAGGCTCATTTTGACGGTTAAGGTTAGGGCTAGGGTTTGGGGCGAGGCTATTGGAAAGGTATGTCTCGGTAGTCTTGAGGTCCCTGCCATGTGAGCGTCCCGGGTTTGTTTCCCAGCAGGGGAACTCAAAGGTTTTCCGAAAACATTTGGCTTATTTGTAATACGTACACATTGTACAATCTTGTAAATACATCAATATATTACTTATGGCTATAACATTGTTATTCTCAGTTCTGAAACAGAAAATGTATCTGTCTCCAGACGGTTTCAAACAATAACATTCTAAAAGAAGCCATGTTTATTTCATGTTGCAATGTTTGCTAACGCAATAACTGACAGGAAATACACTTGGGTCCAAACTGTTCCCTAGCAACAGAATTTCAGCTAAACTGTTTATACACAGAACATTCCCCTGGGTGTTCTTAGTGTCACCTATAAGATCTTTCCCAATTCACTGGGAGTAAACTCTAATTGGTTATTGTAGAGGAGGGGGGCTTGTCAGTGCCGGACTTAATACTGTTAATACCACCACTGTGCCTTTCATAGAATACTGTACATTTGGTATATTTCACAATGTAACTCTGACCTACAAACAACTCTTATATGTTGTGTAGACGTACTTGATGTGGTGGGCGCTAACGTTACATTTGTTCCTAATGTGTGCTCATATACTATGTGTATATGTGATGATGACACGACACAAATAATTATTTGTATTTTCAGACTGTATAGGCGCCGATACAGCCCGAAAATACTAATAATTATTACTCTTGTGTGTCGTGTCATCATCACATACCGCAATATATTGAGCACACATTAGGAACAAATGTAACGTTAGCGCCCACCACATCAAGTACGTCTACACAATAAGAGTTGTTTGTAGGTCGGAAATGATGGAATAGATTTACCAACAAAAAAGGTGTTTAACCTGCTCATACCTTATTAAAAGCGTGGGGCAGGAGCAGCACGGATAACTTGGTTCTGCATGTATCGTGCTTCCCTTCAAACAGACGGCAACACACGTGACGTCAAGTCTCACTCGCGTGAGACTTCCTCTCTAGATACTATTCAAGCCCTGGCCAGGGTGCGTCTATATTTATCACAGCCGAAGAGTGCGTCGCGTTTCTCTGATTGGCCATGACGCCCATGTGACCGTGGCAGCGCGAGAGAGCGGCAGTGCGGAAATAGGCTGCATCCTCCACGTCAAGAAAGACAGACAGGCATTCTCTGTGACAAACCCTAACCTTAACCAACTCCGAAATAATGCCTAACCTTAACCCTCCCTAACCTTAACTTAACCCTAACCTTAACCAACTCCGAAATAATGCCTAACCTTAACTTAACCCTAACCTTAACCAACTCCGAAAGAATGCCTAACCTTAACTCTCCCTAACCTTAACTTAACCCTAACCTTAACCAACTCCGAAATAATGCCTAACCTTAACTTAACCCTAACATTTAACCAACTCCGAAAGAATGCCTAACCTTAACCAGCGGAAGAATGCACGTTTATAGCGAGAGATGATAAACGTAAAAAAGGGGAAAAAAATTGAAGTGATTCGAACTTGCGACCAACCGCACCGCAGGCTCCACAGCACAGCAGCGTACCAGTTGAGCTAAGCGTCAATGGAAAAATATCGGGGATTACGGCTACATAATGCCGCAAGCTCTGTCGCTCCGCTCCGCGGCAGAGCTCCGCTCTGCGGCTGCCGCGCTGCCGCGGGGCGTGTCGCAGCCAATCAGGGAAAACGCGGAAGCACTCGGCAGCACTCTTCGGCTCCAATTAAAGAATAGGCGGCCAGGGTACTCCTGGGTCCTAGTGCCCCCCAAGTTACACTATATGTCATGCACATGTATTTTATATGTTAATAAAATTGCATTTATCTTTAGTCCTAATTCTGTCACTGTTTGATGTCACAAAGAAGGGTGTATCCGAAAGCTGTCTACAACATTTGTAACAGGTGATGAAAAAGTAAACAAATAATTAACTGTATTAGACATTTGTTAATGATGAATAGGCTTCACTTCAGATTAGGGCACACAATAGCATCTGCAAATGATTTATAGATGTTTTATGAATGTCTTAACAAATCATTTGTTGAACATGAACAAATAAATGGAGGTACAGTATAGTCGTTTTTTCATATCCATTTTTCAAAGCGTCTACAAATGTGTTACTACACATTAAACAACATTATTTAATGATGAACAAATCAAGTACAAACAATGTTGATAATGAGTTATAAATAATGTAGAACTAATTTGTAAATGTTATACAAATATAGTTATAAATGATTTAATAATAATTTACGAATGTATATAAATGATTTGTTCATGATTAGTTCATTATCTACAAATACCTTATAAATGTATTATAACAGGGTGTTATTATAAAGTGCTACCAAAAAGTCATTAGAATAATAAAAGCCTACTTTGGTGGAACGATTAATTTGAGTGAGACATGGAGAGAGATGGAGGGACAGAGACGAAGAGAGAAAGAAGTCCATGTACAGAGAAGTTCCCTGCTTACAGCAGCATCCATGTTCATGCATGCAGTTATCAGTGTGATTAAGCGATTTTTTTCTGCTGATGACCCACCGGGCATGCCTTGGAAGGTGACCCACCGGGCATGCCTTGGGATGTGTTTCTAAGGGAAATGAGATGTTTGGCAGACATTGTATTATTGATTTACAATAATATTTTTGGGCAGTGCAGATGCAGCCAGCAGGATCATAAGCCCTATGTTTTGTATCTGTGGAATGTGGTCTAGGCTTTGTAATTGGAACCATCGGATCCATTGCACGCAAATCCATGCACCACATTCTTCTGTATTCTAGACACCTCCCATAGGAAGGTTTTGTGGTTTACTGGCGGCTCTTTTCAATCTCAGGAGAAATAGAAGTTTCTCAGTTATCACTTTGTGCTCACTGATATCTGAATTACTTCTCCTAAAGGCCCCTTCGAATTTAAAGACCTCACAGCTTGCTCAGAGTAATACTAATATCCACCCAGCTACAGGTGCAACTGGGTTGAATTTGAGAAATATGAGTACAAATTCTCCTTTTGGTATCGGACAGGGCTATTTTCTTTGTCTAGGTGAAGTAAATTCGTTATAAATTGGATCTCATTTTGGATATTTCTTTCCTATACCACCATAATTACAGGGCATTTAAATGAAGTCATTCAAATCACATGGCCTATGTTTCATTGTTTAAGAGAGTTGATGTTTGCTGGAGTGTAACCTTGTTTGTATTGTTACATACCCAGAAAGTATACATTACGCAATGTTACATCCCACAGTGTACCTGGGATTACAGGCATTTATGTGGGTTTTGTTATTATGTGCTCATGTTGTTCAGGGCAGGTGCCCAATACTGTTACAGCCACAGCCAGGGCTTTTCTCTCCCCTGTCTGGGTTCTATATGTAACCCAGGTTTCAGATTCATAACTATTTAGTTATAGGAACATAAATAGTTAATGCCATTGTGTAAGAACATAAATAGTTAATGTTATCGGATCATATGTATATTCATATGAGATTAGCAAAGTTTGACCAAATCCTTGAATTGCCTCACTGCCCTTTAAATGACCTCATGACGCGAGATAGGTGTCACGACAGCCATGCCTTGCCTTACGGCAGGTGAGCCTTGCCATACGGCAGATGAGATTACAGATTGAAACGAGACTGACACAGCTGAATGCTGCTGGATACTGAAATTAACTAGCACCATGAAATAGTTATCAAACAGGCTTAAAAGATTCCCCCAGTTACAAAACCGAAGAAGTTGTTGAAGTTAAAGAGCATACCATTTCCGGAAGCGGTTTTGGCCAGGTTTTTCTAGCACCCCGTTCCACCCCCGGGAAGAAGTTCCCAGGAGTCCCGGCCGACCATCATTCACCACGTGTGCCCACGCGGGACGAGGCAGTGTGCCGGACCGACACAAGATGGCGAGCCAACCCACTGAACCTCAGATCTAGATCAAGGCTATGCCGGCCTGATCTGATTACCCCTGTTGCCTCAACACCTGTTGTCTCAACAGCCTGGTAGGATTGTGAAATTGCCTTCCTCATTCCCAGTGAGGAGGTGGATCAGGAATTAACGAACTAATTGAACTTGAGTCACAAGAACTTCCAAGGACCATCATATCCTTTTCCATTAACACGAACTGATTGAACGAGAACACAAGGACTTCCAAGGGCTTTGACCCTGTTCACCTTTTGCATTTTGATATTGTATTTTGTATTTGATTGATGCACATTGTACATATGGGTACTGATATTTCTCATATAAGAAGGGAGAGTTAAAGGGTAAATGCACCCAGTAAGATACTTGTACCACTGATATTTCTCCTATAAGAAGGGAGAGTTAAAGGGTAAATGCACCCAGTAAGATACTTGAACCACTGATATTTCTCCTATAAGAGGGAGAGTTAAAGGGTAAATGCATCCAATAAGATACCTGAACTACTTATGTTCTCCTGTAAAGAGGACGAGTTAAAGGGTCAATGTACCCAGTAAGATACTTGAATCTCACTGATAACATATTGATTATAGTTGAATCACTGCTGGTTCTCCTGTAAAGAAAGATGTTTTAAAGGGTAATTTCACCTGATAAGGTATTTGCATTCCTATAACCTTGAATATATCTATTGGTACTTTGTTCGTATTACACCTGCAAAGGAAGAGTTTAAAGGGTAATTTCACCTAATAAGGTACTTGCATTCCCTGCACACTTAAAGCTTTAAATTAATATGTTTAAACACTTACCTATTGAAATGATAAACTGATATAGAGTTTACTGAACAATAAACTAGAGTTTACTGATCTGCAATTGCAGAAGAAAGATAATGAGTTACTCATGGAAATGGGATACATCTAATGTCCAACTTTAAACCTAGCTTTTAGCTAGTGACAACCTCAGAGACGTCTGAACCAAACCTAATGTGTTGATCCAATCAACCTAGGACTTGATATCGAATTAACCTTCCTGAAAGAGGGAGTGGTTAAGAAAAGAACCAAGCTTTAACCCTGTAGCTTCTTAAGCCCTAGCAAAATTTTATGAAAATTCACCTAAAAATACATACCTAAGTAAGTGGAAGATTGCTCCACTTCTACAAGGTCCATTTGCATGGATCTTAGGGAATGTATTCCCAGTGTCAGAAATATTGTGTCTGTTACTAGGCTTGAGTAATTTGTAATGAACCAAAGGAGAATATAAATGATTATTATTATTTTTATTTTATTATAATGTTCTTTCATCTTTGACGGTGAATAACACCATGCTAACATTGACCCGACGTGAACAATTAAATGTTAAAAAATTCTAATTCAAGCTCATTCAACACCTTCTTGAGATCATGTGTACAAAATATCTAAGCAAATGAACAAAGGGCAGATGATTTACAGGGTTTTTTGTTGATACAGTACTGAACTTTGCCATCCGGACACATGTAATTTGAAATATGAATAGAATATCAGGCCTATAAATTACCTTATTATGGCCAAGTCACACATCTATGGATCGAGTAATTGTACATTGGATTATCCACAAAACTTTACGAGGGTCTGGTGTATTATTGGGTTAGGACAGTTACTGTACATTGGAGGGGGTTGGGTTAGGACATTTACAGGGGCCAGTTTCGAATTGCAGTCTCCGGTAGGTGCTCTTTCAGAGTGGTTTTGAAAGTGGGTAGTGATTCACATTCCTTTACAGCTGTGGGTAGGGTGTTCCACATTGATTGGCATAATTGCGAAACGTGTTTTGTCCCTTGTTTGAGCCGAATCTGGGTTTAACATGATTTGTGGAGCTCCCTCTGGTCCGTTCAGGTTTGTTTGACCCGTGAGATATGATCCCAAAAACCAAGTAAATAAAAAAAGCTTCACACTGGAAGTTAGATGATGACAGGGGCTGGTGTGAGCTGGGAAGTGTAGTTTTATGAAATTCTAAAGCCCTGGGTCTCCACATCCATAGGACTACACACACTTAGTGACAACTTGCTTTACTTCTGCCTAAATCCTTTGCTTTCCAATGCAATGCGCAGATATTTTTATGAGCTCATATTTCACTAATAACACTTCAAATCAAATCATTGGTAAACAAACGTAGTGCTGAAAATATACACTTTGACTGCTGTTTTGATAGGGTTAGGGTCTTTACTCTTGGCTACATTTGAAAAAGAAACACAACATTAATTAATAAGTTCTATATTCATCTATTTATGGCATGATATCAATCTCGTACCGGTACCGGACCGCATGCATGCACGTTGCAGTACTTTGCCCTCGTCTGCCGGCTCCGGGCTGCATTTTTTTTGCTTTGCAACCAATACATTGTTGGAAAGTTGAATTAGCTGCCTTTCGTTTGTACCAACCCTCGACCTATTGCATGGTTCCTGTCTCGAGTTACAAGATGAAATATCCGACGAGCGCATTTGACAAGCTGTTTGGACGAGTGACCACATCCGGTTTGGCCGGGTCGCGTCTATTCTAAACCCAAACGGTGCCTGCGTTTTGCGAATCTGATTGGCCATTGACGTTTCTGGTCATGTGACATGTGCGCCCAATCGCGTGACGCGCCCATTTCCGCCTCGACCAGCAGCAAACCCTAACCCTAACTCTAACCCTAACCGTTCTATCGCCATGCTCTAAGACAAACTCTAACCTTAACCAACTTCGAAAGAGTGCCTAAGTTGCGCAAAAGGCGAACGCAGAAGCATGCACCGTTTGGGTTTATAATACAGGCGGCCGGGTCCTGAACGGACCAGTCACCGCTGATGGCGAAAATTATTGATCACCGTTGTAGCCAATGAAATTCTATAGCCAGAGCTATCCCAGACAACGGCTGATTGAAATGAGAAAGGGGCAGAAGAAGACCAACAACTTCTTTGTTTTGACTCGCGCATCTGAATGAATGGCAGCGGACGATCATGCTGGATAATCACGCTGAATTATTGCGGTACACACATTACAAAAACCTTTGTAAAACACACAAAATTTTTTTTTTTTTACTTTGGATCTGTATGACTATAAGACTTCAGGCTATGGAACCGTTATGTTTTCCAGCTCCTACCTCTCAGCTGGAAGCCAAAAACAGGCCTCTGGCAACAAGTCAACACAAAAGTAAGGAGCAAATATTTTATTTCAGTGTTCAAACATCTGTTTCTCTATTTCATTAGCACTCAAAGTGATGTATCTCTATTGTGTAAGAAACTTCAGAATGTTACCTTTCAAAAGAGACCAGACTCATGCATGTGCTATAAGTACAAAGTATAATAAATAGCTAATTACTTTGGGTATGTAATCTTTAGGCGTTTTATGCAAAATGTGGGGTATCCATAAGAGGTTAAACAGGTACTTAATGAGAATAAAATGAAAAACATGTTGTTTTCTAGAGCCAGAGATATTGTTTACAATAATTTGCATATATTCACTGAATGAATGGGTCTGACTTTGAGAGTTACAGAATGTAAATATCTTGGCATTTGGCGTGGTGAGAAATGTACGTTTAAATATAATTTAGACAATCTTGTTAGTAAACGGCTGCAGGAACAGAAGCAGCTCCCCGATGATTAGTAGAAAATTGGTTGTTGAAACAGTTTTCCTTGGATTATGGAGATGACATTTATAAGCCCAAGAGATTCTGAATATCACTCCACCCTCCATTTATCACTGGTTATAGTTACGGTACTCATCGTTGTATCCTGTACAAGAAGGTTGGATGGTCTTCTCTGGCAGAGAGATGTGATATGCACTGGTGTCTGTTTTATACAAAGCAATTGTTGGAGATCTTCCACCGTATGTAGCGTCATTATTAGACCCCGTCATACTGGACTGGACCTCTGGACCCTGTCATACTGGACTGGACCTCTGGACCCCGTCATACTGGACCGGACCCTGTCATACTCGCTCCAACGATTGGCTCACGCTTCACGTCCCCAGAGTTTGCACTGAACATGGGAAATCTACTTTTAGCTTCTGTGCCCCAGACACATAGAACATCACATGATGCATACAACTCAATAGATTGGTATCCTTTGGACAGTTTAAAACGCTTTTAAACCTAAGCCTGAAACAGTCCGCCGGGGTATATGTACTGTAGTTGTTATTGTTGTGTAATTGTCAGATAATGTGCTGTGAGTAAGTGCTTGTTTTCACCCTTTTTTCAGAACTAGGGGAGAACGGGGGACTTTGTCACACTTTTTACTCTAGTGTGAATTGCTCATAATCAAAACGTTTTTCAATAGTCATTCCTACATTAAATTGAAGCTTAAGATGTTGGCTTGAAATGTGTATCCCTCTCATTTTCCAACGTATTGTAACAAAGAGTTAATCACCTATCAAAGACACTCTGACACATTGTGACAACCAGGGGTGCAGTCGTAATATCAGAAGTGGCTGTAGTACTCTGTTTAAATGACGCCACGTGCACGCACGTGCACGCGCATACGTGTTCCCTCGCGTGCGCACAGAACAGATGATTATTATGCATAAATAGTAGGAAACATGTTTGTATAGGAAATGACTAGTTTTAGTTTAGTTTTTGTAAATATTGCCTTGAAATAGAGAAGCTGAAAAAGGTAGCAATTTCAATAAAGAAATTATATTGTCAACAGATATGGTTGTAAAACAAACACGTTTTTTTAAATGTAATTGTAGATACAATATTGTAGTTACAATTTATTTAATTGAATTTACTTAAACTAGAAAAGTAAATACAAACTAAATTAACAATGTAACTTACAGTTTACAGAAGGACAGTTTCCTTCTGAAGCACAACTTAATGCCTCATCCTTCCAGTCGGGACCATTTGTCACATAGTGAGAGCTCCACAGCTCAAGCAAACCCCCACAGGGCTTGTATTTTGGTTTTGCACTTCTCATAATTTTTTTTTTTTTTTTTTTCATATACTGTTGATTTTGGTATCCTACTACAGGATTATATTGTATCATCTCAAATGGTAAATGGTGCAGCTATTATCCAAATCAGTTTACAATTTTTGTTCCTCACACTCACCCATTCACTCACATTCACAAACCGACGGTGGAGGCAACCATACAAGGTGCCAACCAGAACAAGGAGATTCACGTTCTGAAGTTTCTTACATTCTAACATTCTGAAGTTTCTTACACAATAAAGAAACATCACTTTGAGTGCTAATGTAATAGAGAAACAGAGGTTTGAACACACTGAAATTAAATATTTGCTCCTTACTTTTGTGTTGACTTGTTGCCAGATGCCTGTTTTTTGTTTCCAGCTGAGAGGTAGGAGCTGTAAAACATAACGGTTCCATAACCTGACGTGTTATGTAGTACAGGTCCAACGTTCATAAAAATCCCACGGATAATAAATGTTTTACAAAGGTTTTTGTAATGTGTGTACCAGTAAGTATTCGGCATGATTATCCAAAATGGCAGAGGCTCTCGTCAAAACCATGGACTTCTTCGTCTTCCTGTGTCACCTTCCCCCACTCTGAGCGCCCGTCTGGGATAGCTTTTGGAGCTAACGCTCCTTGGCTACAATGGTGGTCAATCATGTTCACCATCAGCGGTGACTGGCCAGTTCAGGACCATGCACAACCGAACATGGTCACTCGTCCGAACGGCTTGTCAAATGACACTCGACGGATGTTTCGTCTCGAGAATGGAATCACGCAATAGGTTGAGTGGGGTGACGATTGAAAGGCGGCAAATTCAACTTTCCAACAATGTATTGGTTGATCGTCGAAAACGCAGCCCGGAGCCGACAGACAAGGCCAGGGCAAAGTGCTTAAGAGGATAACCCTGTGTCTATGAAGTTATCTTCCTCCTCGACAGGCTACGGATGGGTCTCACAGTACTGGACCTGGAGTCAGAGATACAGAGACATGTGGTCAGATACAAGTAAAACCCGGTGGAGACAGGGTGAGGGGACACAGCAGTAGTGGACGGGGCCACCGGGAGAAATCTGATGGTCGGTTTATATAAAAACTAGTGCTGTCAGGCGATTAAAAAAAGTAATCTAATTAATTACAGGATTTGTAATTAATTAATGTAATTAATCACATTTTAATCGCATAACCATTTTATGCCTGATATTCTATATTCTATAATCATATTTCAAATTGCATGTGTCCGGATGGCAGAATTCAGTACTGTATCTACAAAACCTTTTAATTAACCTTTAATTTAACCTGTTTAATCATCTTCCATCTATTAATTTGCTTAGATTGTTCAGGTCTGGTCAATTTGAGCATAGTGTTATTCACAGTCAAAGATAAAAAAAAAAAAATTTATTGATATTCTCATTTGGTTCATTACAATTTACTCAAGCCTAGTAACAGACACAGTATTTCTGACACTGGCAATACATTCCCTGAGATCCATAGATGTCCCTAGAATCAGATACCAAGAACATGCAAATGGACAATATAAAAAAAAAGTCGGTAAATGTGTATTCTACATTCTTATGGAATGAATGAGACACAAATTTTTTTTATTAAAATTTTTGTAATACATTTTGAGTTAATTTTCATAACGCGATAATTTGCTGTGTAATTAATTAATCTAATTAACGCGATAAACTTACAGCCCTAATAAAAACAGGAGAGATGGGAGAGATGCGCCGTCACCCCACTTTGGTTCTACACCAGCCCATTTTCTAGTCATGATAATCCATTAAAACTTAATTTCCCATTAGTTACAGCCACTGAGCTATACAAATTGGACACCCTCCCTCTCCTCTCCCTCTCACAAACTACCAATTTATCTCGGGGCGCACGCTCTACACCTGTGTGCACTCATCGTGTCAGTAGAAAGCTAACATCAAAAATGGCAAAAAGGAATTATAAAAATACAAGTATGAATACGAGACTGCAGGACAATCAAAGATGAGTTGCATTTGTCTGCTTTTGTGAAAACACCCAACTTTCCTGTAGGAGGTGAAATGACCAAAACACACATATCAAACAAAAGCAAACTGCTCCTTCAGATCACCGTTTCCAGCCTGGTTTCAAATGATTGTGTCACAAATCCCACTGAAAGGAGTATGTTCACTGCTCATATCCTGCTAATGGTAAGCCTGATGTTCTCTCCCTCTCCCTCTCCCTCTCCCTCCCTCCCTCCCTCCCTCCCTCTCTCTCTCTCTCTCTCTCTCTCTCTCTCTCTCTCTCTCAAAACGCCTTACGCCCAAAGTAATTTGTGATGTATTCTTCAACCACTTATAGCACATGCATGAGTCTGGTCTCTTTTGAAAGGTAACATTCTGAACTTTCTGAATCACTCTGAGTGCTAAAGCACCTGAGGAAGCGATAGCGAAACGCGTTGTGCAACAATAAATAAGCAAAAACCAGTCCTGTGGAGTGTGCGGTCCCTTCTTTCCCTTGAAGGTTTTCTCCTTTTAGTTTATTTATCTCTCTTGCGCTGACCTGCACCTCCAGTCGGGGTCCAACCAGATGTGCACAAGTCTTATTTTATTTAGTTTAATATATATATATATCTGTATATACCTTTGATTTGGAAATAATATTAATTTCAATCGAGCAACCCGAACGATTTGCGCATATGCATATAACACGGCATATCTCACTATCTAGAAAACGAGACTGGATTATATTGAAACAAGGCGATGTTTAGCGTGGAATAGCGCACAGACGAAAGTATGTAGAAATTAACTGGTTTGTCAATGTTGGACTATTGATAGTGCCTGTCAAATGAGTCATACTATTGTCTCTAGCTATAATATAGAATATACGATGGGTCCGCAAACATCGTGAAAATGGTCAACAACGCTGGCGCCAGGCAGTACAGATGGAAAAACAGCATGGCGCTCAATGAGTTAAAATATATCATTGGATCGTATGGGGGGGGGGGGGGGGGGGGGGGGGGGGGGGGTTGTACACGACGTGGGAGAAGGGATGGATCGTTTAGAGTGGAATTTGCATAAGAACCCGCTCAGATCACATCAGACGGTAAAAAAGCCTGGATAGTTCAAGCATAATCACCTCACATATGGGTGTGGATGCTGCATGCGGTGGTACATTACTTACTTACTTACATACACTGAAACATGCTGCACACGCATGCTTCCACCTTTGTGTGTGTGTGCATTTCTTTTATTCTCGATTCTATACAAAGTCTTGTAATCCCTGGTCCCAGATCTGTTGGCAGGAGTCTTCTCGACTAGACGTGGTTACTTCATCACTGTGACCGCCGTGCTCCCTCACAGTCACCAGAAGACATCTACACAACAACAACAACATCGCCCTTGTCTCCATGTACCATCTAATACATCTCTTCCATTGGGTAGAGTCCCATCTGCATATTGAAGAGGTCCATTATAAACACACACACACACACACACACACACACACACACACACACACACACACACACACACACACACACACACACACACACACACACACACACACACACACACACACACACACACACACACAGGGTCATCACAGTCCCTTAGGGCCAACAAGGAAACGATCTCTGCTCAAGCAGCCCTTTGTACCGGCATATGTAATTTCCTCGACCATTTCCTTCTCCCTGACAGCAATTACTGATTCTCTGACGGCCGGTGATAGAAGATAATATTGTGCTGATAGATAATAATTTGGTTTATTGGACAATGCATTAGAAGGGTGTCGAGGGACACGGCAAGGGGGAGGCTAAGATACACACAGAGCTGGCGTGATAACACAGTATGCCACACAATAACCCAAATATTAAAGGGATATAGTATCGCTTTAGTAGAACTTGTCAAGTGGCCTAGACTGCTCACTTTAAAAAGGAAACATTTTAGGTTTAGGGGATAGAATTAGAATTAAAGGGACATTTCAAGTTAGTAGAACTTGTTTCAGCAATCTTACCTCTATGTAAGTGCATCTGCAAGTAAGTTAGTGACCACTGCTGTCCCTGTCGTCCGCTGTCAACACCACCATTCCTCCCAGGTGTCAGGCTCCTCATTCACTTCCATGCATATTATTGTTCTGACGTATAAACATACTACTGCTGTGAAGTTCAATAAACATTTCTGAGTCAAAGATATGCGTTTGTTTTTGCATTTGACAGATGTATTACCTTTGAAAAATAAAAGCATATATAGATATACACTGCTCAAAAAAGTAAAGGGAACAGATAATCATTACAATGTAACTCCAAGTCAATCAGACTTCTGGGATAGCAACCTGTCCAGTTAGGAAGCAACACTGATTGTGAATCAATTGCACCATGCTGTTGTGCAAATGGAACAGGCAACAGGTGGAAATTAGAGGCAATTTGCAAGACAACCCCTACTGTATAAAGGAATGGTTCTGCAGGTGGTGGCCACAGACCATTTCCCTGTCCTCATCCTTTATGGGTGATTTTTGGTTACTTTTGCATCTTGCCAGTGCCCTCACCACTAGAGGTAGCATGAGGCGGTGTCTGCAATCCACAGAAGTTGCTCAGGTAGTGCAGCTCTTCCAGGATGGCACATCAATGTGCGCTGTGGCAAGAAGGTTTGCTGTGTCTCCCAGCACAGTGTCAAGAGCATGGAGGAGATACCAGGAGACAGGCCAATACACCAGGAGACGTGGAGGGGGCCGTAGGAGGACAACAACCCAGCCGCTATCTGGTCCTTTGTGCAAGGAGGAACAGGAGGAGCACTGCCAGAGCCATTGGCTCCCTGTGCTCTTCACGGATGAGAGCAGGTTCACACTGAGCACATGTGACAGACATGACAGAGTCTGGAGACG